>NC_136884.1:95000-132500 GCF_949152265.1 Phoxinus phoxinus | reverse complement strand
TGTTTCTGTTTTTAAGTCTGTTGGAAAACCGTGAGTTTACTTCTGGAATTCAGTCGATCTGCTGTTTATTCCAGTCATTTCTCCATAAATTATTAGTTTATACATATAGTTAGAGTTTAATGGTGCAAACATATTCAGTAAGTTGTACACCTCGACTAGTGTATACAGCCGTCGAGAGTGTGTGTTTCCCTTTCTACGGCACAGTGTGTTTTCTTGTAAATGAGATATCGGTAACACTTACCAGTAAGATTCATTAATTAATATATTAACTAACATGAACTAACCATGAGCAATACAGTTATTACAGCGCTTATTAATCTGTTAATGTTAGTTAATAAAAATACAGCTTTGAAAGTATTAGTAAATGCTGAAATTAACATTAACAAAGATTAATAAATGCTGTAGAAGTGCAGTTCATTATTAGTTCATGTTAGCTAATGTACAGTAGTGAACTGATGAAGCTTACTGTAAAGTGTTGAATAGATTCTGTCGTAGTTTCAGGAACAGTTTTCCCAGAATCCCTTAGTTTAAAAGCTGAACCTCCATCGTCATTCACTCATTTCTGCCCTTCCTCTCTCTCTCTCTCTCTCTCTCTCTCTCTCCATCACGCTGCAGGTGTTTTGAGGTATGATCTTGTTTAAAGAGTGTGTTGTGACGTGTGTGTGTGTGTGTCTCACTGCTGCCTCTCTCTCTCCCCGTGTGTGTGTGTGTGTGTGTGTGTGTAGAGGAGCTCGGGCTCGGAGTTGCAGGAGATCATGAGGAGGCGGCAGGAGAAACTGGCAGCGAGTGATTCTGGCGTGGAGTCCTTCGATGAGGGCAACAACCTCTGACCTCTGACCTCTGACCTTTTACAGGACGCCGCGGAGCGCGCTCAGTTCGCCGCCATAATGCGCCGCCGCCAAGAACTGTTGGACCCGTCCGATAACGGCACCGGCTCGGACGCGGACGAACACGCGTAGAGAACATCGCAGAAGTGTGTAGTTTAGTGCCATCCGGCTCCGCCTTCATCCCGGAAAACACTCGCTTATACTTATGATCATATTTATACTGGCAGAGAACACGTGACGTCATCAATATTCCCACGACTGGCTGGAGCTTTGGAGCAAATATTGATGTGATCTATCGTTCTCTACTGGAGCGTCAGTCAGATTGTTTATCCGCCGCTTTTGAATGTACGGGAGAATTATGGGTCAAGCTTGTAGATTTCTTTTTTATTATTATTATTATTTACTAGCAAGATAATATTTCTGTACATGATTGTTTTGTACCGAATTGTACTGCCAAAAGAGAAGCTTTATAAATGTAATGTAAATGTCAGATGAATTATTTGAGTTTCACAGAGACGTTGAACTCCTGCAGTCTCTCCAGTGATGATGATGATGATGATGATGATGCCATCAAACCTTCAGGAATATGATGATTTATACACCGCACGTTCAGTCTGTGAATATAAAGTGTGTGTGCAGAATAAATGGAATCATGTGACCTGTGTGTGTCGTTTATGATCATGAGTGATTGCTTGGAAACGAGACACGATCTGGTCTCAGTACACACACAGCTTCGAGTACAGAAACCCCTCGCTAAAGTTTACTCAAGTACAAGTAAAAGTACTACAGTCAGATGTCTACTCAAGTAAAAGTCCTGAAGAACTTGTTTTTAAAAGTATCAAGAGTACAAGAGTACATTTTCTAAATATTGCATTACTACTGCCACAGTGCTTACATTTATGTACAGAAACGTCCTACGGGGAGTTATGAAAATTTTAATGTTAATACTTTGGAGAATGTAAAAGGAATTGAAAGTAAAATCAAGTAATTTTCATCTTTTTCATCATTTTCACCATGTTGCTTTATTTAACATTAAACAAAGGCAATACACAGTGGCAACGCTCCGACAAGCCTCTGCTAGAGTTTTAATGGGTCCACATTTGAACCGGACTGTGTTACACACAGGGGGGCAGTGTTCCGAAAGACATTTGCCCTGTCCCAAATGGCGCACTTGATGTGGACTTTCGGTCTCGTGGACTTAAATTGCGCGTGCTCGCTGAGTCTACGAGTCCGTAGGCCGTCCCATTCATCACTTTAACGCTCTGAAGTGTGCTCAGCAGCGCCCCTGTCTATGGGTGGAACGGATCGTGTACCGACAGTCCTCGCAGCAGGCGGAAGTGACGCGTACACAAACAGCGCTTCCGGTTACTCGCCTTCTCTGCGGAATCATGGGTAATGAAGTCTTTCACCAGGGCTTCAACCTAGCAAAAAACTATTGGATTATTTAAATATATATAAGTTTAGCTAATGCGGTCTGACGGCTTCAGCAAAAGCATAAATCACCGATTAACGATCTCGCAGTAGGGCTGTCTTTAAATGCTTATAAGTTATTGTTAAAAATTACTTCCCCTATTGAGAAAATTAATGGAATGACTGATAATATTTTCGATTAAATGCACGAATACATTTTCGAAAAATAATATTACTTCTAATAACGATATAAATATTAAAACGCATGGAAGATGGCCTTCTAGTGGCACTTACGTCACTATCATCGTCATTTCAGGAAATGCCCTCCAATAAAACACAACTTTAAAAAATCCAACCTTGATGTGTTCTTGTTCTCTAATGTTGTATCATTGTAAACATTCAAGTTTTGCAAATAAAACAAATTAAAACTGTAAGTTGTGTGATGTTTTCTTCGCTGTGTGTGTGTGTGTCGCCCTCTAGTGCTGCGCATGCGCTACTGCAGCCTCGACAACACAATGCGCGCGCACGTCACATTTAAGAGTTCACAGTGACACTGACAAGCTTTAGAGCCACTGAAGATGTGTGTGAGACCCAAAAAGCCTATGAAAACTAGAAATATTTGTATAACTTACAATTTGTTTGAATGTATGTGATGTCTATCTATCCCCCGGGCAAGGGTAATATTAAGTTGTGTGTTTTGTATACTCTGTATACTGTTGTTTACGTTTGAGCAATAACAAATAAAATAAAAAAATGTGTGAGGAGACCCGCTCCTAATGAACGACGATCTTCGGTGCGCTCATTCCCTGCTGCTGAACGTGTGTGTGCATCTCAGATCAGTGTGTGTGTGTGTGTGCGCGTGCGTGCGTGCGTGCGTGCGTGTGTGTGTGTGTGTGTGTGTGACAGCATCAGCATCATCCTCATCATCATCCCGCGGAGGACAAAGACACAGAAATGGGTCACTGATCTCATGGTAAGTGACTGCTCTCCGCCGTTGCTGAGGCTTCGTTGTGTTCAAATAAAGAGATTCTCGCGTCGGAACGTGTTTGTGTCCGAGAATCGCGTCGTTCGTGAGATTCTGTGGGAGTTTCAGGGGTTTTCGACACATTCGCTCCAGAGAACGGGACATTACTCACTGCCTTCTGCGGATCGTGTCGATTTGGCGAATAAAATCAGCAATTCACGAGATTAATTCCGCAGTATAACTAACGCGGCGTTAATAATAAAAGGTGTTTCCCGGTGTTTCGTGTTTCGTGTTTCATAAGGATTGCATCACGACACACCGGACACTGTTCCAGTGAGGCTCAGTCTCCATGGCGACCAGCATCAGCACCATCACATCATCTTCATCATCCTCATCTTCATCTTCATCACACACACGTCTGAATCACAGAAGCTTCGCAGTTTGTCCTCATACGCTGCATGAATGATGAATGGTGATAGCAGAGGTGAAGGTGTGTGTGATTGTGTTGTGCTTTTATAACGTTCTGTGATAACCGTTCCTCTACAGGGATCAAAGGTTTGCCTGCGGAGAGTCAGAGCGAGTGTGTGTGTGTGAGTGTGTGTGATCTGTGAACCCCGATGACTGGAAGGGATCAGATGGAGATCAGCCTTCACACGCTCAACATCGGTCAGTCAACTCTTCATTATCTGCTATGATCCTGAAGCACTTTCTGCTCATATTTATTTACATATGTTCATTGAGTTATTATTTTGACAACATAAAACATTAAATCTGAAAGGCCACGAGCAGCGTCTTCTATAATCAATAAATGCTGTAAACTTAATATAATTTAATCTTACAACAAACATCTCAGCGAACAGGAAACACTCTCAGAGAGTAATGATCAATCGTTCTTCAGCAACAGAACAGTATCTGCTCTTTAATAATGTTAGAAGAACATTAGAACAAAAACATCATTTATACATCGATCATGGAAATGTTTCTTCTGGATGTTTGTTTTTAAATGTTTCTTGTTTCGGAACGTTCAGATTCAAAAACGTCTCATAATGTTTGAAGAATGATACAATGTTACAGTTCCCGTAACGTTCACAGAACCGAGAAACACTTTTAAAACATTTAAACGGTTTTCAACGTTCAGGGAACATTCAGAAATAATATTTTCATAACTTAACGTTATCAAAACGTTCTTCTGCTTGTTAGTTTGTTACTGTTCTTTACAAATCATTGTGATCTAAGATGAAAAAACTGAATACTGTTTTATGCTCAGTAACATCAGCAATAATCAATGCACATTGAACGTGATATTTTCCATGCGTGTGTGATATGAGGAGTATTTCACAAGAGCTGACGACTGATCGCCTCTTTGGACTCAGAGTGTGTGTACAGAGGATTGATCAGATAAGGTGTTGTGGTTTTTCAGGTGTGTGAGGACGAACGCTGCTCTTCCTCAGTACCTCGATCCGTCGTCATCAGCATGTGTGTGAGCTCGGGGTGGACCCGGGCCTGTGTGTGGGTCCTGCTCGCGGGTCTGGTCCTGCAGGCCAGCGGGGCCCCGGGGCCCGACAGAGACACCTGCTACTCCCGCCAGCACAGAGACGTGGCCGTGAACACTCGCCTGGCTCTGGATCAGGAGGGAACCGTCATGGAGGCGCAAGCGAAGCCGTCGGAGAAAGACTGTATCCTCACCTGTTGCTCTGAGGACCTGAGGACAGGTAATGTGTTCATATCACACCTGAGGACAGGTAATGTGTTCATATCACACCTGAGGACAGCTAATGTGTTCATATCACACCTGAGGACAGCTAATGTGTTCATATCACACCTGAGGACAGGTAATGTGTTCATATCACACCTGAGGGCAGGTAATGTGTTCATATCACACCTGAGGACAGGTAATGTGTTCATATCACACCTGAGGGCAGTTCATGTGTTCATATTTCACCTGAGGACAGGTAATGTGTTCATATCACACCTGAGGGCAGGTAATGTGTTCATATCACACCTGAGGGCAGGTAATGTGTTCATATCACACCTGAGGGCAGTTCATGTGTTCATATTTCATCTGAGGACAGGTAATGTGTTCATATCACACCTGAGGACAGGTAATGTGTTCATATCACACCTGAGGACAGCTAATGTGTTCATATCACACCTGAGGGCAGTTCATGTGTTCATATTTCACCTGAGGACAGGTAATGTGTTCATATCACACCTGAGGGCAGTTCATGTGTTCATATCACACCTGAGGACAGGTAATGTGTTCATATCACACCTGAGGGCAGGTAATGTGTTCATATCACACCTGAGGGCAGCTAATGTGTTCATATCACACCTGAGGGCAGTTAATGTGTTCATATCACACCTGAGGACAGGTAATGTGTTCATATCACACCTGAGGGCAGCTAATGTGTTCATATCACACCTGAGGACAGGTAATGTGTTCATATCACACCTGAGGGCAGGTAATGTGTTCATATCACACCTGAGGGCAGCTAATGTGTTCATATCACACCTGAGGACAGGTAATGTGTTCATATCACACCTGAGGGCAGCTAATGTGTTCATATCACACCTGAGGGCAGCTAATGTATTCATATCACACCTGAGGGCAGTTAATGTATTCATATCACACCTGAGGGCAGCTAATGTATTCATATCACACCTGAGGGCAGTTAATGTGTTCATATCACACCTGAGGACAGCTAATGTGTTCATATCACACCTGAGGACAGTTAATGTGTTCATATCACACCTGAGGGCAGCTAATGTGTTCATATCACACCTGAGGACAGCTCAAGTGTGATAGTGTACAGGTGTAATGTGTTCATATCACACCTGAGGGCAGCTAATGTGTTCATATCACACCTGAGGGCAGTTAATGTGTTCATATCACACCTGAGGACAGTTAATGTGTTCATATCACACCTGAGGACAGCTAATGTGTTCATATCACACCTGAGGACAGTTAATGTGTTCATATCACACCTGAGGGCAGCTAATGTGTTCATATCACACCTGAGGACAGTTAATGTGTTCATATCACACCTGAGGACAGCTAATGTGTTCATATCACACCTGAGGACAGTTAATGTGTTCATATCACACCTGAGGACAGCTAATGTGTTCATATCACACCTGAGGACAGTTAATGTGTTCATATCACACCTGAGGGCAGCTAATGTGTTCATATCACACCTGAGGGCAGCTCAGGTGTGATAGTGTACAGGTGTAATGTGTTCATATCACACCTGAGGGCAGCTAATGTGTTCATATCACACCTGAGGGCAGTTAATGTGTTCATATCACACCTGAGGGCAGCTAATGTGTTCATATCACACCTAAGGGCAGCTAATGTGTTCATATCACACCTGAGGACAGGTAATGTGTTCATATCACACCTGAGGGCAGCTAATGTGTTCATATCACACCTGAGGACAGGTAATGTGTTCATATCACACCTGAGGGCAGTTCATGTGTTCATATTTCACCTGAGGACAGGTAATGTGTTCATATCACACCTGAGGACAGCTAATGTGTTCATATCACACCTGAGGGCAGTTAATGTGTTCATATCACACCTGAGGGCAGTTCATGTGTTCATATCACACCTGAGGGCAGTTCATGTGTTCATATCACACCTGAGGGCAGGTAATGTGTTCATATCACACCTGAGGGCAGTTCATGTGTTCATATTTCACCTGAGGACAGGTAATGTGTTCATATCACACCTGAGGGCAGGTAATGTGTTCATATCACACCTGAGGGCAGGTAATGTGTTCATATCACACCTGAGGGCAGGTAATGTGTTCATATCACACCTGAGGGCAGTTAATGTGTTCATATCACACCTGAGGGCAGTTAATGTGTTCATATCACACCTGAGGGCAGTTCATGTGTTCATATTTCACCTGAGGACAGGTAATGTGTTCATATCACACCTGAGGGCAGTTAATGTGTTCATATCACACCTGAGGGCAGGTAATGTGTTCATATCACACCTGAGGGCAGTTAATGTGTTCATATCACACCTGAGGGCAGTTAATGTGTTCATATCACACCTGAGGGCAGTTAATGTGTTCATATCACACCTGAGGGCAGTTAATGTGTTCATATCACACCTGAGAGACAGGTAATGTGTTCATATCACACCTGAGAGACAGGTAATGTGTTCATATCACACCTGAGGACAGTTAATGTGTTCATATCACACCTGAGGACAGGTAATGTGTTCATATCACACCTGAGGGCAGTTAATGTGTTCATATCACACCTGAGGACAGGTAATGTGTTCATATCACACCTGAGGGCAGTTAATGTGTTCATATCACACCTGAGGGCAGGTAATGTGTTCATATCACACCTGAGAGACAGGTAATGTGTTCATATCACACCTGAGGACAGTTAATGTGTTCATATCACACCTGAGAGACAGGTAATGTGTTCATATCACACCTGAGGGCAGGTAATGTGTTCATATCACACCTGAGGGCAGGTAATGTGTTCATATCACACCTGAGGGCAGGTAATGTGTTCATATCACACCTGAGGGCAGGTAATGTGTTCATATCACACCTGAGGGCAGGTAATGTGTTCATATCACACCTGAGGGCAGGTAATGTGTTCATATCACACCTGAGGGCAGCTGAGCTGGTTTTCTCAGCGTGTTTGCTCTGATATCTGTGGTTTATAACAGAGGACTCTCACAGTGTTATGTTATTAATTCTGTGGTGAATTGGATGGATCTCTTCCTCTTCCCGCAGTGGTGAAGTGTAACCTGGTGGTGTACAGCCCACCGGAGCGGCCCGGGGACCAGAACTGCCTGCTGTTCCACTGTCCGAGCGAGAGGGACTGTCCGCTGATGCCGGCCAGCGCTGGAATCAACACCTACAACATATTCAAGGGTGAGAACAACAAGAGCAACAGCTGAAGACAAATCACAGCCGCTCGGTGTTCAGTTTAAAGGAGTACTTCACTTCAGAGTTAAAATATCCTGATAATTTACTCTCCCTCACGTCATCCAAGATGTTCAGGTCTTTCTTTCTTCAGTGGAAAAGAAATAAAGAACACACTCCAGATGTTCTCCATATAGTGACTTCAATGGTCCAGCGGGTCGAAGGTCCAGATTTGAGTTTCAGCTTCAAAGTCTCTCACGATCCAGCCGAGGAATAAGAGTCTCATCTAGACAAACCAGCCGCCATTTTATATAGAAATACACATTTATATACTTTTAACCACTAATGCTGGTCTTGCACTCGCTGTGATGCGCCACACATTACGTCATCAGGGTGAAAGGTCAAGCGTGACGTCGACGGAAGAACAGACCCAGTGTTAACAAAGAGAACGTGCAAAGACTGAGTCAAACGACATTTACAAAAAAAAGGTAAACCAAACGATATCGGGCGATTTTGAAGTTGAGAAGTTCGCCCTACTCTACATTTTCCGCCTACGTCCGGTTAGAGACTTTGAAACTCACATCTGGACCTTCGACCCGCTGGACCATTGAAGACACTATATGGAGAACATCCATGAGTGTGTTCCTCAAAACCTTCATTTCTTTTCAACTGAAGAAAGAAAGACATAAACATAGATGACGTGGACGAGTCAATTATCAGTAAATTTTAATTCTGAAGTGAACTAATCCTATAAATAAATACAATATAACAAGAACAAATACTGCTAACACTTTACAATAAGCTGCCATTAGTTAACATTAACTAGCAATGAGCAATATGTCAGGTAGTTGCAGATAAGGAGCTTTATTAAAAGTACCACAAGCCAAACAGTCCAAAATCCAACAGGCGTAATCCAGAACAGGCGATCAGCGAACAATAAAACTCAGGAGAGGCAATGCATAATCCAGAGAAGCAGTCCAAAGTCAAAAACTACAAAAAGCTTGCAAAAATATATGATTCTTTATATATAGGGTGTCTGAGTATGTGTGTGAATTGATATCAGGTGTGTGTGATCAGAAGACCGGTGATTTAGAGCGCTACCATGTGTGTGTATTCTGGGATATGGAGTCCGGGGCGGCCTGAGGTGCATGCTGGGAATTGTAGTCCTCTGACTGACCTCACATACCCATCCGGGAGCGCTGCTTTTCTCTGGCCTATCCCTGGGACGAGGACCAATTCTGGATGATTATCATGAAACTCAAGGCTGAATCCAACTCTGTTCTTCTGGTCCATATCCCTCCCAGTCTATAAGATACTCCAGCTTGCCCTTCCTTCGAGTTCAATATGGACTTGACCAAGTGTGCTGGCTGTCCTTGGATGTCTAGAGGAGATTGGTGGGAGACATGAAATGAGGGAGCTAGTCGACTGTGGCGAGGAAGTTCAAGTCTGTAGGAGACTTCATTGATTCGTTTAAGACTCTTGAAGGGCCCTATATATCTGGGAATGAGTTTCTTACAAGTATCAGGTTGTCGTGGATCTCTTGTGGCCAGCCATACTCCATTTCCAGGTTGGTATTGAGGGATGTTGTTCCAGACTTGTGCACTGCGTCTGAACCAATCATCTACAGCAGGAGAATCTGTTGGGTTATCAAAGAACACAGGGAAGGAACTGGGACCAGTCTCCTGGGTTGGTAAAAGAGAATGTGCGAAGAAACCGGTTTCTTGGTTTGCCAAGCTTGCGGCTGGTATCCTGTGCCCGGTTGCATAAAGCACCTTAAGTGAAATTTTCCCTTAAGTTCGCCCTTATGTTTCCCTTAAACCTAAGGGTGTTGCAGAAAAATACCCTTAAGTGTTACTTAACGTTTTTTTTAAGTGAAACGTCATAAACACTTAGAATTTCCCTTAAATGCTGTTTTTTCACTTAAGTAATCCCTTAAAAAGCGTTAAGTGTTGCATAAAACCCCTTAACGGTCATTTCCCTAAGTATAACTTAAGGTTTGGAAATCGTAACCTTAAGAGTAACGCGGACAAAAAATAAGACGACATGGCTGAATTTATGGAACGAGCTGAAGATAATTATGTGCCAAGAATAATTTTTAGGGATAGGGAGAACCCTATTGTTGCATGAATACCGTTTTGATCGACGCGCAATATTTGACATCACTAACAAACTAGACGGCGCCCTTGACCGTGTCACACATCGCAACCACTCTACCTGCGGTGTTACAACTGCTTATAGCACTGCGTTTATTTGCAACTGGGAGTTTTCAGACGATAGTGGGAGATGTTTTCCACGTTCATAAATCGTCTGTCAGCAGAGTGGTTCACCGGGTTGCGGGGGCTCTTTCCCGCTTGTGTTAGTGTTTTGCGTATCTATGGCAACAACAGACTTTTATAACGTGAATCCAGGATCGCTGTCGTGAAACACTTAAAAGGTTCCCTTACCTAAGAGAATCGTTTAAGAGATTATATGCAACACCCTTAAGTTATTCTCTTAGGTAAGGGGAAATCGCCCCTTAAGTGTCATACTTAAGGGGAAAACTTAAGGTGCTTTATGCAACCGGGCACTGACCTTGGACTCATTGTTTGTGGTCCTCTATCACTCACGATATCCTCGGGTATCCCAAAAAAAAAAACAGTTCTGCAGTGGCAAAAGCAGAAACTCTACCTCGGAAGCCTCAACAAAGGGCTTGGAAGGATCCGGGTGTTTAAGAATGGGAGCCGTAGTGAATGCAGTCTTTAACTGAGCAATAGCTTGATCAGCACTGGAACTGCAGGTTAGACGCTGTGATCCCCTTTGAGCGAAGATGTGAGAGGATGAGCTTCGGAACTAAAGCCCCGTATGAATCTTGGAAAAATTGGCAATTGCTAGGAATCTCTGTTGGTCTTTGCAGTTTTGAGGTGTAGGCCAGTCAACTACAGAGGTTATTTTGGATTGATCCATTGACACCCCCTCTGGACTGATGATATATCCTAAGAAGGATATGATGTGCTGATGAAATTCACATTCCTCCCCTTTCACATATAGCTGATGTTGCGAGAGACGCTGGAGGACTTGATCAACATGGGTCGTAAAGAAGGGTGAATGAATACACTAGAATATTGTCTATGAAGGCAATCACTAATTGTCTTAAGTAATCTCGTAGGACGTCATTGATGAGACACTGGAAAACAGAAGGGGCGGTAGAGACCCCATAACACAGCACTCGTAGTGGCCAGATGTGGTACTGAAGGCCGTCTTCCATTCATCTCCTTCACGAATGCGTAAGTTTGTAAGAAACTGTGCACTACGGAGCTGTTCTAGGGCAGCAGGCACTGACGGATACCTGTATTTGACCATACATTGGTTCAAGCCCTGATAGTCACTCCCTTTTTTTACAACAATAAAGAAACCAGCCGATGCAGGGAATGTTGAAGGTCTGAGGTAAGTTAAGGAAAGTGGGTTTGGTGCGGGGGGAATGGTTCCAGGAAACAGTTATATTGCACGATCATACGAGTGATGTGGAGGCAGGCCCTCGCTTTGGTTTTACTGGAAACCCCACTCATGTCTGGATGATTATCAGCGCTCTCCGCGGTGGCGGTACCTATGGTTAGCTCTGGAAACAGAAGTGATTGTAGCGAAAGAAAGACCAGTGGGTGAGTTGTTTGTCTGACCAGGACAGCTGCAGGTCGTGATTTTTTTTTTCCAAGGAAGGCCCAGAATTTTGGGATGTTTGGGAGACTTGGTTATCAGCAGAGAAATGTATTCTTGATGAAGACCTCCACCTTGGAGGAGAAGTGGTGAGGTGCGGTGACTGGTGAATCCTCCAATAGCACCACCGTCACCGGCTAGGATCTTTGGTTTGGCTTAGTTTCCTGCAGCTCCTGAGTCGACTGTTGCTGTGAATTGAAAGAACAATCCTGAGTGTTGTAGAGTTATAGGTGATGTGAATGCATTTCCATTAAGGGACTGGAACAGACTCGCCGTTTGAGGGCGTGAAACTGGATTTGCTCTCGTAGAAGGACCAGCGGGAGGGCGTAGGGAACACTGTCGGAGACGATGGCTCGATGGGTTCCACGGGCACGTCACTCGGACATTAGACGAAGGTTGATTCAGAATTAATTGGTTTAGACGGATGGCAAGATCTCTGAGTGAGTTTACCTCAGTAAGCTGAGCGAGTGGACATGACTTGATTTTGGTGATCAAAGATGAGTTTTAAGGGATATAATTATTGACTACAGGAAGACTTAGGGTTAACAGATACAACTTTTGATTCTAATGTATTAGTAAATGTTGAAATAAACATCAATTAAGATTAATAAAAGATTATAAAGTATTTTTCTGCTTTATAACTTTATTGTAAATATATATGTACTGTTGTTTTAATTTTATTAATATTAAATTGTATTAAAATAAATGATTAAATTAATTCATAGACATAATGAAGATTCAAAGTATCAACATACTATAAGTAGGTCTTTGATTATATTGATCAAGTATTTGATTTCTGATGGTGTTTCTTGCAATTGTATTAATCTCTTCAGGTTCAACTCATCCAACGAATGGAAGAATAACAGCCAAACCTGCACCCAGTGTACAGACAAAGCTGACCACGACCACAACAACAACACCAACAACAACACCTACAACAACAACACCCACAACAACAACACCTACAACAACAACACCCACAACAACAACAACAACACCAACACCAACAACACCAACAACAACAACAACACCAACGACAACAACAACACCAACAACAACAACAACAACACCAACAACACCAACAACAACAACAACACCCACAACAACAACAACACCCACAACAACAACAGAAACGACGACTACACCAGCACCAACACCCACCACACCACTGACCAGCACTGAAGAACCGCTGACTGGGTCAGAATCACACGTGCTTGTAACCATCGCTGTGACGACCGCACCCGTTGCCACAACAACCACACCCGTTGCCACGACAACCGCACTCATTGCCATGACAACCACTACCACTACACAGTCCACCATTACAACCACAACAACAGCTAAAAGCACCAGCACTAAAGTGCCACGGCCTCCGGTCAAACCCAACAGGGTCCGAAAACCCGGAAAACCTTCCAGACCAGAACCACATCCAGTGAAGCCCGTCAGAGCGACCGCCAGCCCGACAACCACCGGCACACACACACCAGCGACTACTACAACCACAAGAGCTACAACCACCACAACTACACCCACAACTACTACATCCACAACTACTACACCCACAACAACTACTACACCCACCACAACTACACCCACAACTACTACACCCACCACAACTACACCCACAACTACTACACCCACAACTACAACACCCACAACTACAACAACTATAGCTACACCTGCGCCCACGGCTCCGGCCGCTGAGCCCGACACTGAGAGCGAGCCGAGGCGCCGGGGCTTCGGGTCTCCTGCCGCCGGCCCGGCTCCGGTGAAGCCCAAGGTGTCTCGGGTGATGTGGAAGAACAGCCTGGTGGCCATCGTGGTGCTCACACTCCTCTTCCTCGTGCTCATCCTCGCTCTGCTGGCCCGCAAAGCCATGGAGTCCTTCGACCGGCGCCACTACACTCGCCTGGAGCTCAACGACCTGCACTACGAGGTTTAGCACCCCTGACAATCTGCTCTGGAGGACCGCGTTCCTCGCGGAGAGAAAAGCTTTGTATTTTCATATGTTTAGGCTGGTTTGGTTTCCACGGCTCAAGGAGAGAAATAAAAAGCAATACACTGAACTCAGGTCGGCTCGAATGAGGAAACGAAGGCTGAGATCTTGAACAGCTTCGCCACTGTAAGATGTTTCTTTCTTTCTTTCTCACCAAGCGTTTCTTCGAGCGAGTGTCAGCAAACGTCAATCACATGTTCTGTTGTGAGAAGCTCTTCACGGGTCCTGCGAGCGACGGGGTTTCACTGCTCACTAGTGTAGTCGTGCACTTGTTATTGTGTCACATGGAGAGATTCCCACACGCACTTCATATTTTCAGTGGAAGTGAACGAGCGTTTGTTTGTAATTCACTGCATCTTTCTCCATGATCGTCAGGCGGGGGCAGAGGTCAACGTCTACTTCACAGCATGATTCACTCAAATCTGTCCTGGTCACTCTTAAGTTCACTTATAATCTTATTCTGCTTCGGTATTTTCTAATCTGTTAGTATATGTTGGTGGTAATTTTTTTGGTGAGTCTTGGCTTTTACAGACACCTTGAGATTAATGTGACTGTTTTGTTTCTCTTGCAAGAAATAAAAAGGAGTCTTTTTCAATATCTACAAGGTTTCTTATTATGCTTCACTGCATGAGGTACAGTAGCAGCGGCATGGACACATTACATTGATTAAAGGTAGATCCATTTATACACAGATAACACACACACCGGGCCTCATCTGGGCCAACGGTGGCATATATGGCTCAATGGTCACATGGGCCACATCTGCCCCACACACATCAAGCTGGTTCTAGTGTGAGTTGTGGGTTGATGTGTGTGGGCCAGATGTGGCCCGGTGTGACCATTGTCGCCGCCAGAACTGAACCATATATGCCACCGTTGGCCCAGATGAGGACCGGTGTGTGTGTGTGTGTTATTGCCAGCCACACTCAGGTTGAGCCGGAAGAATTTGGGAGATTCCACATTCTATATTATAAATATTATAAATATAGAATATTATATTATTATAACAATAAAATATGACACTGATAATAATGATAAATGTTTATTGAGCATCAGATCATCATATTACACTGATTTCTGAAGGATCATGTGACACTGAAGACTGGAGTAATGATGATAAATTCAGCTTTGATCACAGGAATAAATTACACTTTACTGTATATTCACATAGAAAACTAAAATTGATTCACTATAAAGCTATTGGCAAGATTTAAAAAAATGCATTGCAGTTACATTAATATACATTATATTACAGAATATACACATTATATGCTACAGCTAACAGAAATACATAGAACATTTAGCTAACATTCTCATTCAAATATTATTGAATGTTCAAACCATTTTTTTTGGTTATCCGAACGTTACAGAAACGTTAGGGGGGAACATTAACATTGTTCATTGTTCAAACATTATGGGAACGAAATCTGAACAATATTGAAACCAGGAGCAAAATTTAAAAAGCAAAAAACGTTCCATGATAAAGAATGTTTTTGTACGAACGTTTTGAGAGCATTAGGCTATTAAATAACAGATAACTTTGAACGAACGTTCTATTAATGTTACTGGAAGAATGTTTGTTCATAACTTTGAGAGAACCTTGAGATAACGTTCCCTGTTCGCTGGGATGGGTGTATAATATGTACTAATGTAGTATAATATCCCTGCAAGTGATATTAAC
Organism: Phoxinus phoxinus; assembly: GCF_949152265.1. NCBI lineage: Eukaryota > Metazoa > Chordata > Actinopteri > Cypriniformes > Leuciscidae > Phoxinus > Phoxinus phoxinus. The sequence goes on along the minus strand of NC_136884.1, from coordinate 117,040 downwards.
AAATCACGAAAAAAATCCCTAGACTGAGAGAGTCTTAAAAGTGCTATATTCGGTGATTTTGGAGAATAAATGAGAGACAATGACCAATAGGTGAGTATTAATGAAGTGTAATTCATTAATGCCGTTGCTTTGTGTTGTTTTGTGTTTCGGGCCGCAGCACGAACCACTGCGTGAAAAAGTAGTCCCATTGGAATGCGCTAGCTGGATACTATTGGCCTCTATCCGCGCGTCCACGACGCTCGCGACGCTCCACATCCCACATTAAACAGTCTGTTCTGCGTCTCCGCCGCACTATGACCCGATATAGAGAAAGAGAGTGTCTTGAATGAGATGAAACACAACAATAGTGAGTGAGTGAGTGTGACGGAGCACTGGGATCGGGAGAGCCGGCGGAAGGGTTTGGAAGCGTCCGGGCATTTTCACTACGAGCGGAAGGAGACGCACGGACTCACTGAAACACTGAAACAATCAAATCGATGAAAAACCGCAACGGAGAATCAACGCGAAGAATCCGAATCCCAGACACGCGCAGCCGGAGCGATGCGAGCGAAGCGGCGCGGCTGAGCGTTGAAGATGTGTGCCGCACTACAGAGTCTCTTACTGTGTACTTTGTGTTTGCAGATACGGGGTGAGTTTCATTTACGGCGCTCGATTTGTTCACGAATCGCGTTGATCTAATGATTCTCTGGATCGAATCTCTGTAAATACCCGCGCGCCTGTGTGTAAATCAGTGTTGTTGTTTCGTGGAGCGTGAATCAGGGCTGTCGTGCAGTGTGTCGACGCGGATCCGTGTCGCTGGAGCTGTAGAATGTGTAACGTGTTTGTTTTTGTTGTTTGTGCTCGTGTTCTTGTTTTGAGAACCGCGGCCGTGTGAATCTTTCACTCGTTCAGCATCAAACTCGCTCGTTTTCAGCCGCAGCGACAAAACCCTCGAATATATCAACGGTTCATCGTCCTTTCTGTGGCCTGTGAGCGAGTTTAGTGTGAAAGCAGCTCTTCTCCTTCAGTTTGTGAAGTTACACACTCAAACTGCAGCTGAGCTCGATTCTTTCGAGGGTTTGTGTTCGGTTCGCTCTTGTGTGTGTGTGTGTGTGTGTGTGTGTGAGTGATTCACTCTTAAAAATAAAGATTCTTCTTTGATACTGATGCTTCCAAGAAGAACCTTTCACATATTTTCATTGCACAAAAGACTCTTATAGTGAGGTAAAAGGGTTTTAGGTTTATTAAAACGTTCTTCACAGTAAGAAAAAATGGTTATTTTTGAGAAATGCTCATTGAAAACCAAAAATGGTTCTTCTGTGTTGAAAAGAGAGACACTTTTCTTGGCCATGAAGTGAGTTGCTAGTGTTGGTGGACAGTGGTGTGTTTTACAGCTGTTCAGTGAGACGAACACAACCAGCAATGAGAATCTGTGAAGTGTGTAAAAGATCAGCTGAAAGGTGGACATGATTCAAGGCCAAATATTAAGTATCCAGAAATCTCCATATTCCCAGTTCTGCTCTGGCACGGGCTTCAGTCACTTCTGCGAGTCTCTAAATATTTGAGGAAGGAAATTCCCCGTGTTAGGAAAACAGGCTGGAGGTCGAGCCGGTGTTCATGCGGTCGATGTGTCAAATTGAGGTTTGGTTTTCTGCCAGATCCCTGTGGAGTCGGCGCTCCGTCACCGGATCTGTACATGGCAGGATTATTAGTTTTACAGTAGCGGGTGATGGAGGAGTTACTGTACATGTCATGCTGATGATAGCAGAAGTGATTCAGATAATAATAATCTACAGTATTATTGATCTCCTGCATTGGCACCATAGAGCTGGACGATAACATCACTTTGTTTATGAACCAAATTAATAACTTTTTACAACAAAAATGAACCATCACTGAACTTACAGCTATTTTCTTCTAGAAACAAACTTTGTTGCATTATTTTCCTGTAAAGCTGCTTTAAAACTATCAGTATTGTAAAAAGCGCTATATAATTTGATTCGTTCCCAGATCTGGAAAAAGTTACGCTGTTTTTAATATCTTAATATCTTCAGTCTTTTTGCTTCTCCAGTGAATGTATCTTGATTTAAGAATATGTAGTGTTGGAAAACCAGACAGATTTTATTCCTTTCACACTTGAATATGGTTTCAGAATCATTCTGATAATATCCATCAATATTATTGATCTCCTGCGCTGACAGCATTATGAGAACTGAGCTGCTTTTAAAGCTGCTTCGAAACACTCTGTGTTGTAAAAAGCGCTGTATAAATAAAGCTGACTTGATTCGTTCACAAATCTGCATAAAATCATGCATATTAATATGTCTTAAAGGCACACTATGTAAGATTTTTGGATTAAAATCCCAAAACCACTAGAACAATGGAATATATTTTGTTGACTTGTGTTCTTAAATCATCCCGAATGTTTAAATCCAGAGAAATAATCAGTTTTAACCAGGACACGGCGCCTATTGATGACATCATACCCGCGTTACCCTCGATTTCCAGTTTTATATTGTCGAAACCATGGAAACGCCAAAAAGCTGTAGTATAGGCTATTAGGCTGTGTGTTTTATGAGACGGGTGAGCAACTGTTGGCATACATTCATCGACAGAAAACTGATCATATACAGCTCAACACAGTTATCTTCTTGTTTAAATTTCATTTTCTTTAAAAAAAAAAAAAAAAAACCAAACTCATTTTCTTGATTTACCGCGAGTACCATGTTTACCATGCCCAATATCGGTCTAGCTCACTGCGGTGTGCACATATAGCAGCAGCCGCGCGAACGCACAGCATCGTAACGCTCCTCAGACTCAGATGTGTGTAATATGATAAACAGCGCTGACGCGGAAGTGACGTAATAAAATCAGATCAGGGCGTCCTCAAGCCACGCCTTTGTTTTGAATAAGCGACCTCTTGTGGTGAAGTTACATAGTGTGCCTTAAATATCTTCTGTCATGTTGATTCTCAGAAAACGTATCTTGATTTAAAGGGAACATGAAAATCTGTGAAAAAAGTGAAACCCAGTAACTTTGTTCTGGTGAGCCGTTCTCTACAAACATGACAAAAAATAAGATGATCAGTTTCGCTCTCCTTCTGACGTATGAAGAGGATCTTATTATAACATTACCGGCCCTTAATCTGCACGATTATAACATTACCGGCCCTTAATCTGCACGATTATAACATTACCGGCCCTTAATCTGCACGTTTATAACATTACCGGCCCTTAATCTGCGCGTTTATAACATTACCGGCCCTTAATCTGCACGTTTACAACATTACCGGCCCTTAATCTGCACGTTTATAACATTACCGGCCCTTAATCTGCACGTTTATAACATTACCGGCCCTTAATCTGCACGATTATAACATTACCGGCCCTTAATCTGCACGATTATAACATTACCGGCCCTTAATCTGCACGATTATAACATTACCGGCCCTTAATCTGCACGTTTATAACATTACCGGCCCTTAATCTGCACGTTTATAACATTACCGGCCCTTAATCTGCACGTTTATAACATTACCGGCCCTTAATCTGCACGATTATAACATTACCGGCCCTTAATCTGCACGATTATAACATTACCGGCCCTTAATCTGCGCATTTATAACATTACCGGCCCTTAATCTGCGCGTTTATAACATTACCGGCCCTTAATCTGCAAATTTATAACATTACCGGCCCTTAATCTGCACGTTTATAACATTACCGGCCCTTAATCTGCACGTTTATAACATTACCGGCCCTTAATCTGCACGTTTATAACATTACCGGCCCTTAATCTGCACGATTATAACATTACCGGCCCTTAATCTACTCGTTTATAACATTACCGGCCCTTAATCTGCACGTTTATAGCATTACCGGCCCTTAATCTGCACGTTTATAACATTACCGGCCCTTAATCTGCTCGTTTATAACATTACCGGCCCTTAATCTGCTCGTTTATAACATTACCGGCCCTTAATCTGCACGATTATAACATTACCGGCCCTTAATCTGCTCGTTTATAACATTACCGGCCCTTAATCTGCTCGTTTATAACATTACCGGCCCTTAATCTGCACGTTTATAACATTACCGGCCCTTAATCTGCACGATTATAACATTACCGGCCCTTAATCTGCTCGTTTATAACATTACCGGCCCTTAATCTGCACGTTTATAACATTACCGGCCCTTAATCTGCACGTTTATAACATTACCGGCCCTTAATCTGCACGATTATAACATTACCGGCCCTTAATCTGCTCGTTTATAACATTACCGGCCCTTAATCTGCTCGTTTATAACATTACCGGCCCTTAATCTGCACGTTTATAACATTACCGGCCCTTAATCTGCACGTTTATAACATTACCGGCCCTTAATCTGCACGTTTATAACATTACCGGCCCTTAATCTGCACGATTATAACATTACCGCGCTCCTGCGCTCGCTACTGGTTACTCTGGGATTCTGGATGAGTGAGATTGGCCGGTTCTGTTATTGCCGGAGTTTCTGAAGCTCGTGTAAAGGCTCCGCCCTCTTCTGAATGGAGGCGGAGCTGCAGCTCATCTTTATTTAAAGCGACACACACAGAAACCTTGACTCTTTTCACAGCTGAATATGTTTTCAGAATGGTTTTGTTTGACCTCTGACCCTCTCTCTCTCAGGCCTGCCGCTGCTCCTGTACGCTAACCGGCGTGACCTGCGACTCGTGGACGCGGCTCACGGGCGAGCGAACGCTACGGTGGTGATGGGCGGTCTCGAGGACGCAGCGGCGCTGGATTACGTGTTCGCGCAGGATCTGATCTACTGGAGCGACGTGAGTGAGGAGTCCATCAAACGCACACGCTTCAACGGCTCGACGCCTAGCGGCGCTCCCTCCACCGTCGTGTCCAACCTAGCCTCTCCCGACGGCCTGGCCTGCGACTGGATCGGGAACAAGCTCTACTGGACCGACTCCGAGACCAACCGGGTGGAGGTGTCGGAGCTGGACGGCGCGCACCGCAAGGTGTTGTTCTGGCAGGATCTGGACCAGCCGAGGGCCATCGCTCTGGACCCGGCCCGCGGGTGAGTGCTGGCGAGAGGGAGGAGGGGGGGGGGTGATTATGGTTCCGCTTGTCTAACTGTCGTCAGTGTGTAGTGTTGCTGTTCGAGCGTAAACACATCTGCAGAGTTACAGCGCTTCAGAGCAAAGGAGATATTTGCTTTTACAGAAATCTCTTTAAGGACTACAACAAACGGCTGGTAGGAGCTACTGATCTTCTTCATGGGTTGGTGACATCACTAACCCTAAACTGTGCATAAGCCCCGCCCCCGGACGCGCAGTGCATGTTGGGGAGGGAGATGTAGTCGAGCTCATGAGTTCAGGCTCAAGCGGTCGCATCCGTGTGCAGTGTGTAGGCATCTTCAGTTCCACACGAGCGGTTTATAGATTAGCGTGACAGAATATGCTAATCAAAGACTTGAAGATAGTTAACATCATTAACATAACTCCATCAGTTAACCAATCAGAGACGTCCTGTTGCTCTACATGTCGTCACTTCTCGAGTCTCTCCGTTTTTCTGACTCCGGTTTGAACATAAAGGGCAGAACAGTTTCAGTGCGTGTCTGTTTGAGGTACTCGCAGCTGCTAACACGCACACGCACACACACACACACACACACACACACACACACACACACACACACACACAAGCTCTTGAAGCTCCGCCCCCTGTGCCGGGAGCACTAGCTTATTTGCATTTAAAGGGACAGAGACGAAACGACACATTTTTGCTCACATTAATGGTCGTTATAACCGTAGTTCAAACGGCTTCTATAATAAAGTGATTGCCTGATTTGTAAGAAGGCACTAAAGCCATTCCCCATAAAGTGTGTGTGTGTGTGTGTCAGGGAGGTGGTGGCGTGTGTGTGTGTGTCGGAGGTGGTGGTTTGTGTGTGTGTGTGTGTCAGGGAGGTGGTGGCGTGTGTGTGTGTGTATCAGGGAGGTGGTGGCGTGTGTGTGTGTCGGAGGTGGTGGCGTGTGTGTGTGTGTGTCAGGGAGGTGGTGGCGTGTGTGTGTCGGAGGTGGTGGTTTGTTTGTGTGTGTGTGTATCAGGGAGGTGGTGGTCAAGCGTGTGTGTGTGTCAGGGAGGTGGTGGTCAAGCGTGTTTGTGTGTGTCAGGGAGGTGGTGGTCAAGCGTGTGTGTGTGTGTGTCAGGGAGGTGGTGGTCAAGCGTGTGTGTGTGTGTGTCAGGGAGGTGGTGGTCAAGCGTGTGTGTGTGTGTGTCAGGGAGGTGGTGGTCAAGCGTGTGTGTGTGTGTCGGAGGTGGTGGTCAAGCGTGTGTGTGTGTGTGTCAGGGAGGTGGTGGTCAAGCGTGTGTGTGTGTGTCAGGGAGGTGGTGGCGTGTGTGTGTCAGGGAGGTGGTGGTCAAGCGTGTGTGTGTGTGTCAGGGAGGTGGTGGTCAAGCGTGTTTGTGTGTGTCAGGGAGGTGGTGGCGTGTGTGTGTCAGGGAGGTGGTGGTCAAGCGTGTGTGTGTGTGTCAGAGGTGGTGGTCAAGCGTGTGTGTGTGTGTGTCAGGGAGGTGGTGGTCAAGCGTGTGTGTGTGTGTCAGGGAGGTGGTGGTCAAGCGTGTGTGTGTGTGTCAGGGAGGTGGTGGCGTGTGTGTGTCAGGGAGGTGGTGGTCAAGCGTGTGTGTGTGTGTCAGAGGTGGTGGTCAAGCGTGTGTGTGTGTGTCAGGGAGGTGGTGGCGTGTGTGTGTGTATCAGGGAGGTGGTGGCGTGTGTGTGTGTGTCGGAGGTGGTGGTCAAGCGTGTGTGTGTGTGTGTGTCAGGGAGGTGGTGGTCAAGCGTGTGTGTGTGTCTCAGGGAGGTGGTGGTCAAGCGCTTGTGTGTGTGTGTGTGTGTCAGGGAGGTGGTGGTCAAGCGTGTGTGTGTGTGTGTCAGGGAGGTGGTGGTCAAGCGTGTGTGTGTGTGTGTGTCAGGGAGGTGGTGGTCAAGCGTGTGTGTGTGTCAGGGAGGTGGTGGTCAAGCGTGTGTGTGTGTGTGTCAGGGAGGTGGTGGTCAAGCGTGTGTGTGTGTGTGTGTCAGGGAGGTGGTGGTCAAGCGTGTGTGTGTATCAGGGAGGTGATCAAGCGTGTGTGTGTGTGTGTGTGTCAGGGAGGTGGTGGTCAAGCGTGTGTGTGTGTATCAGGGAGGTGGTGGTCAAGCGTGTGTGTGTGTATCAGGGAGGTGGTGGTCAAGCGTGTGTGTGTGTCAGGGAGGTGGTGGCGTGTGTGTGTGTGTGTATCAGGGAGGTGATCAAGCGTGTGTGTGAAAACGGTTATTTACATTTATATTTCAGGATTCTTTGATGAATATAAAGTTCAGAAGAACAGCATTATCTGGAATAGAAGCTTTTATAACATTAAACACTACCGTTCATCAGTTCGGGGTCACTACGGTATGTGTTGGTATGTCATTATTATAATTTTTTCATACATTTTTTTTGTTGGCAGTTATGATTTGCAAAAGCATGTTTTTTTTTTATCTTAAGTGGCGGAAATATGTTTCCATAATAATTTTTGGTGCTTTACTGTCGCTCTAGAATAGTGTGTGTGTGTGTGTGAATACCTGGTGAAGTCACAGGTGTGATTAGTTCAGTTTTTCCTTCAGCTGACCAGGTGAGTGTGAGTGTGTGTGTGAGTGAGTGTGTGTGTGTAACCTGAGCAGCTGGTTTATCAGGAGGCATGATGGGTAATCCTGCGCTTGATCAACACAGGCGCTTTTGTTCTGGCCTGAGGTCAGAGGTCGAGGAGGTCAGAGGTCGAGGGAGTGGGTTTGTGCCGGTTTGACCTGGAAAGACTAAACACTGGCGCACCTGAAGCGATGACATCACTGATGAGCACCTGTCAATCATCAGGTCATGTGATCCTTCAGATTTGTGTGCATTGAGATGAGATTGTTCAGCCCGATCGCCCGATGGCTCGTAATGCAGAGAGAGTTACCCAGCATGCAGTGCGGTGCTCCTGAAGTCGCAGGTGTGATGTGTGCTGGATCCAGAACACCAGTCGCTCGCTGTAACTCAACCAATAATCTGTTAAGAACACTAAAGATGTACGAGTATAAACAGGGGTGTAACTTTGCTTTAATAAGTGGGTGCGACAGGAGTGTGTGTGTTTGAGAGAGAGAGACATTGTGTGTGTGTGTGTGTGTGTGTGTGTGCGCAGGTTCATGTACTGGACGGACTGGGGTGAGGTGCCGGAGTTTAACTCGTGTGTGTGTGTGTGTGTGTGTGTGTGTGTGTGCGCAGGTTCATGTACTGGACGGACTGGGGTGAGGTGCCGGAGTTTAACTCGTGTGTGTGTGTGTGTGTGTGTGTGTGTGCGTGCGTGCAGGTTCATGTACTGGACGGACTGGGGTGAGGTGCCGGAGATTAACTCGTGTGTGTGTGTGTGTGTGTGCGTGCAGGTTCATGTACTGGACGGACTGGGGTGAGGTGCCGGAGATTAACGTGTGTGTGTGTGTGTGTGTGTGTGTGTGTGTGTGTGTGTGTGTGTGTGTGTGTGTGTGTGTGTGTGTGTGTGTGTGTGTGTGTGTGTGTGTGTGTGTGTGTGTGTGTGTGTGTGTGTGTGTGTGTGTGTGTGTGTGTGTGTGTGTGTGTGTGTGTGTGTGTGTGTGTGTGTGTGTGTGTGTGTGTGTGTGTGTGTGTGTGTGTGTGTGTGTGTGTGTGTGTGTGTGTGTGTGTGTGTGTGTGTGTGTGTGTGTGTGTGTGTGTGTGTGTGTGTGTGTGTGTGTGTGTGTGTGTGTGTGTGTGTGTGTGTGTGTGTGTGTGTGTGTGTGTGTGCGTGCAGGTTCATGTACTGGACGGACTGGGGTGAGGTGCCGGAGTTTAACTCGTGTGTGTGTGTGTGTGCGTGCAGGTTCATGTACTGGACGGACTGGGGTGAGGTGCCGAAGATTAACTCGTGTGTGTGTGTGTGTGTGTGTGTGTGTGTGTGTGTGTGTGTGTGTGTGTGTGCGTGCAGGTTCATGTACTGGACGGACTGGGGTGAGGTGCCGAAGATCGAGCGCGCGGGGATGGACGGGACTCTTCGCTCTGTGATCATCGACTCTGAGATCTACTGGCCCAACGGACTCACACTCGACTACACACACTCACAGCAGAAGCTCTACTGGGCCGACGCCAAGTTCAACTTCATCCACCGGTGCAACCTGGACGGGTCCGGCAGGTGCGACACGCACACACACACGCGCACGCGTACACACACACACACACACACACACACAGACACACACACACACGCACACCTCACCTCTCGATCCAATTCACCAGCTGTGATTCCATCCAGTTACGATCTTGATCATGTTTAATCTGGATTCGTGTGTGTGTGTGTGTGTGTGTGTGTGTCAGAGAGGTGGTGGTGAAGGGCTCGCTGCCGCACCCGTTCGCGCTGACGCTGTACGAGGACACACTCTTCTGGACCGACTGGAACACACACTCCATCCACTCCTGCCACAAACACACGGGGCAGAACAGCCGCGAGATCCACTCCAACATCTTCTCCCCCATGGACATACACGTCTACAGCCAGCAGCGGCAGCAGATCGGTGAGTGTGTGTGTGTGTGTGTGTGTGTGTGATAGTGGACATACACGTCTACAGCCAGCAGCGGCAGCAGATCGGTGAGTGTGTGTGTGTGTGTGTGTGTGTGAGAGAGAGTGGACATACACGTCTACAGCCAGCAGCGGCAGCAGATCGGTGAGTGTGTGTGTGTGTGTGTGTGTGTGAGAGAGAGTGGACATACACGTCTACAGCCAGCAGCGGCAGCAGATCGGTGTGTGTGTGTGTGTGTGTGTGTGTGTGTGTGTGTGTGTGTGTGAGTGTGTGTGTGTGTGTGTGAGAGTGGACATACACGTCTACAGCCAGCAGCGGCAGCAGATCGGTGTGTGTGTGTGTGTGTGTGTGTGAGTGTGTGTGTGTGTGTGTGAGAGTGGACATACACGTCTACAGCCAGCAGCGGCAGCAGATCGGTGTGTGTGTGTGTGTGTGTGTGTGTGTGTGTGTGTGTGTGAGTGTGTGTGTGTGTGTGAGAGTGGACATACACGTCTACAGCCAGCAGCGGCAGCAGATCGGTGTGTGTGTGTGTGTGTGTGTGAGAGAGTGGACATACACGTCTACAGCCAGCAGCGACAGCAGATCGGTGAGTGTGTGTGTGTGTGTGTGTGTGAGAGAGTGTGTGTGAGTGTGTGTGAGAGAGAGTGGACATACACGTCTACAGCCAGCAGCGGCAGCAGATCGGTGAGTGTGTGTGTGTGTGTGTGTGTGTGTGTGAGAGAGAGAGTGTGTGTGAGAGAGAGTGGACATACACGTCTACAGCCAGCAGCGGCAGCAGATCGGTGAGTGTGTGAGAGAGTGTGTGAGAGAGTGTGTGAGAGAGTGTGTGAGAGAGTGTGTGAGAGAGTGTGTGAGAGAGTGTGTGAGAGAGTGTGTGAGAGAGTGTGTGAGAGAGTGTGTGAGAGAGTGTGTGAGAGAGTGTGTGAGAGAGTGTGTGAGAGAGTGTGTGAGAGAGTGTGTGAGAGAGTGTGTGAGAGAGTGTGTGAGAGAGTGTGTGAGAGAGTGTGTGAGAGTGTGTGTGTGTATGCTCTCCTTTCCCATCATGCTCTGGAACAATGCACACAGGGGCTGCTGGGTAAGAGGAAGGAAGGACTCGGACACAATGGAGCGTCTGTTCTGTCCCAGCAGAGAATTTCTCACAGCACTGACAGAATCCTGCGTTCACCCCTCTCTCTCTCTCTCTCTCTCTCTCTCTCGTGTGTGTGTGTGTGTGTGTGTGTGTGTGTGTGTGTGTGTGTGTGTGTCAGACGTGACGAGTCCCTGCGCGCTGAAGAACGGTGGATGTTCTCATCTCTGTCTGCTGTCTCCGGTCAAACCGTATTATCAGTGCGCCTGTCCGACAGGAGTCCGACTACTGGACGACAACAAGACCTGCAGAGACGGTGAGACACACACACTCTCACACACACACACCACACACACCCACACACACCACACACACCACACCACACACACCACACACCACACACACACCACACACACACCACACACACACCACACACACCACACACACACCACACACACACCACACACACACCGCACACACACCGCACACACACACCACACACACACACACACCACACACACACACACACACACACACACACACACACACACACACAGGTGTGGAGTTCAACAGGTTTTGCAGTTAATGACTAATTTTCTAACCAGGTCTCCAGAACTAACGCCTGCACTGTGTGTGTGTGTGTGTGTGTGTGTGAGCGAGCGGATCTTAGGCTAATAATCATCAATATTGCACTGTGTGTGTGTGTGTGTGTGTGTGTGTGTGTGTGTGTGTGTGTGTGTGAGCAGATCTTAGGCTAATAATCATCAATATTTCTGTTATAATAATAATCCGCTACAGAATGAGTTTCCAGGGCAAGGTGCTTTGGACAAATTTCTCTGATCCGCGTCAGTATGTTGACTTGTATTGATCGGATCCCAAACACACACACACACACACACACACACAGATCCTGCATTAACTCTCTCTCCGCTCGCCTGCCCGCTGGTTGCCATGGTAACGTGTGATCCCGTGCTTCTGCCTCATTTCCTCCAATCAGAGCGAGCGAGTCACGTGACCTCGTCTGTCTGCTCCGAGTGAACGATCTCCACCGCTTGAGTGTGTTTGGATGAGAGAGGCTCGTTTGTTTGCCCCCCCCGCTGCACGGCATGCTGGGAGATCGTTCACTAACTCCAGACTAATGGACAGAAAACACATTTATTCATTCATATCTCTATATTCTGTTCATAAATCACCTGATTATACAACATAAGCTTGTTTGGTCTGACCCCTGACCTCTGCCCTCTCCAGGCCCCACTCAGCTGCTGCTTCTGGCCCGGCGCACAGACCTGCGCCGCATCTCTCTGGACATGCCGGACTTCACCGACATCGTTCTCCAGGCGGAGGACATCCGGCACGCCATCGCCATCGACTACGACCCGGTGGACCGGCACCTGTACTGGACCGACGACGAGGTGCGCGCCATCCGCCGGTCCGAGCTGGACGGCAGCGACCCGCGGGTCCTGGTGACCTCACAGGTCAACCACCCCGACGGCATCGCGGTGGACTGGATCGCCCGCAACCTGTACTGGACCGACACCGGCACGGACCGCATCGAGGTGACCCGGCTCAACGGCACCATGAGGAAGATCCTGATCTCCGAGGAGCTGGACGAGCCCAGGGCCATCGTGCTGGACCCCGTCGCCGGGTGAGCACACTCTTCTCTGTTCATGTGTTACTCGCATCGGCACAGAGACTAGACACCTCAGCCGCGCTTCCACCGCAGGAACTGAGTGAAGCTCCGGGGAACTGTGGCCCCCTCAGAACGCCCCTGTGTGTGAGGGACTACTTTTTGAAAGGGGAGGGACTTGTGCGATTGGCTGAGTTCATGCCGCATGTGATTGGCTGACTCCACGCAGCACTTCCTCTGTGGCGGTGCGTGCAGTGGCGGTTGTTTGCTATTCGAATCCGCAATAGAGTTTGCGGCCGATGGACCCGCGGCGAGCTTTAAGGCCATGGCACACTGAGTCCGAAATCTGCAGCCGAAATTTTCGCACGTTAAAAAATAAATACGACCTCACGTTATGTCAATCACACTTGCACACTGCCTCCGAAACTTTCGTCCGTCATAAAAAAAATCTAAACGGGTTCGATTTTCTGCGTTTTTCGCTTCCGTAACAAGCAGTTTGACAATTCAGAGCCACCGAATCACGAATACGAAAAAACGAATACGAAAATGTCGGACTCAGTGTGCAATGGCCTTTAGTCTTTATTGAGCTTAAAATCAGAGGATGAAATCCACACATGTGCTCAAGCTATGCTGGTGTGTGTGTGTGTGTGTGTGTGTGTGTGTGCGCAGGTACATGTACTGGACGGACTGGGGTGAGGTGCCGAAGATCGAGCGCGCGGCTCTGGATGGGTCGGAGCGGCTGGTTCTGGTCAACACGTCTCTCGGCTGGCCCAATGGACTGGCGCTCGATTACACCGAGAGGAAGATCTACTGGGGCGACGCCAAGACCGACGTCATCGAGGTGAGACCACACCACACACACACACACACACACACACTCGTCCCGTCGGCTGGTGGTTTCAGCACACACACACATCTGGTTACGATTGCGGCTCTGGTCCGTTTAGAATAGAGTCTGAAAGCCACAGCACTGCGGTCACGATCGACCCAAGATGGAAACTTCATTTCACCGTGTGTGTGTGTGTGTGTGTGTGTGTGTGTGTGCAGGAGTCAGTGAGTGTTTGTCAGAAGCACTGCAGTGTTCCTGTACACACGTGCTCAGTGTCTCCCGTGTCTCAGTGATGTTTATACAGTTGCAATCTGAATTATCTAACCCCCATTGCAAATCATGTTTATTGGCCACATTTACTGACGTATAGCTTTGAGCTTTCAGCCGTTTCCACTGAACAACTCAAACACAAGTAGTAATAGCTCAACACAACACATGTTTCAAGTGGTCTCCCCAAATTCACCTGAAAATGCACCTTGTACTGACTTCTGCTGTCTCAGTGACCCGTTAAGAGCATCTTTAGCTCTTAACACAGTTGTATCCGCTGTAAACGAGCTGAATAGTGGACAGCAGCTTCTGTTCCTGAGGAGTCTGAGCCGAGCATGAGCAATGGCCTCCGGTTCAGGAATCTTGCAACCGCCGCCTTCAGATCCCACCAGAGATCTTCTGTGGGGTTCAGGTCAGGTGACTGATGCCACTGTGTCTCCCAGGACTTCTTCTGCAAGCCAAACCTTGCTCGGGATCGTTGTCCTGATGAAGCTCCAGCTTCCTCACTGACGGCGTGACGCTCAACAAACCTCTCCAGTTGAGATACGTCATGTGTTCCAGCTCAAGCACACCTGGCGCCGCTCATGAAGCCCTTGATGAGTGAGACTACGCCTGATTTGCATATTTGTGCTGTTGTGAGGGATTATATTCAGGGGGTTGGGTCATTTCGAGACTTGCCTTTTCAGTTAGATTTGGGGAAACGACTTGAAACGTGTTGTGTCGAGCGATTTTAATTACTTTTGTTTGATTTGTTCATTGGAAACTAATATAAATGTTTCCAGTAAAGCTGATCTGCAATGGGGGTGGGGTAGTTTCGATTGCACCTGTATGTGCTTTAGTTAAAGGACAGTTAGCTGGTTAATCTGTTCATCTGCTGGACATTCATTTAAATTCAGAGTTCTGGTGTCATTAGTAGTCACCGTTTCCATGGACACCGTGTTGAGCACGAGCCTTACAGCATTTCCTGTTTATTCAGATGATGTCGCCTTCTGTTTGCTGTGAGCTTAACTAAACAGCAGTCTTTATTTATTCTTTTATTTTAATGTTAATTTTTATCTTTTCTTTCTTTGTTTTCTTTTTCCTTTTTTTTTTTATCTTTAAAAAAAAAAAAAAGTATTATTTCTCCAAAAACGGATTTTATTTGCACATGTTTTAATTGTTATTGTTATATTTTCTAGTGTATATGGGCAGTATTGTATGTGTCTTTCAGTGTGATTGAGCTCCGGACCGCTGCTGGTAAGCCCGTGTGTGTGTGTGTGTGTGTGTGTGTGTGTGTGTGTGTGTGTGTGTGTGTGTCTGATCTCTTCCTCTGCCGCTCCGCAGGTGATGGAGATGGATGGCTCGAGTATGTGTGTGTGTGTGTGTGTGTGTGTGTGTGTGTGTGTGTGTGTCTGATCTCTTCCTCTGCCGCTCCGCAGGTGATGGAGATGGATGGCTCGAGTGTGTGTGTGTGTGTGTGTGTCTGATCTCTTCCTCTGCCGCTCCGCAGGTGATGGAGATGGACGGCTCGAGTGTGTGTGTGTTAACCTCTGACCTCTGCTCTGCTCCGCAGGTGATGGAGATGGACGGCTCGGGCCGGCGGGTTCTGGTGGAGGAGAACCTCCCGCACATCTTCGGCTTCTCTCTGCTGGGAGACTTCATCTACTGGACCGACTGGCAGCGGCGCAGCATCGAGCGCGTGCACAAGACCAGCCTGGAGCGAGAGGTCATCATCGACCAGCTGCCCGACCTCATGGGCATCAAGGCCACCTACGTCACGCAGACCTTCGGTGAGGGGGCGGGGCTACATGCCAGGGGGCGGAGCTTGCAGCTATCACACACCTACACACGCAAAATAGTTAATGTTGAATAATAATCCTTTCTTCAAGCAAAATGGCTATAAAGTGTGTGGTGAAAAACTACATTACCCATGATGCTGTGCAGGGAACTCCACCAATTAGAATCGTGCAAGCAAGGCCCAGGCCGGATCTGTTTTAAACGACTGATGTAGTTCATTACACACATGAGTGTGTGTGTTAGTACCATAGACTGTATAAAACACTGGTCATAGTGTGTGTGACGCTATAGTGTCACCCGTAGTGTTTCTGAAGAGCGTTTTTGAAGCCGAAAGTGGGCGGAGCCGGCCGTCGCCATCTTGGCAGCGTCACTCCCGGATAAACGAATGTGCCGCGAGGCGGATTAGCTGAGGTGACGTGACGCTAACACACAGCAGACAAACGGCTAGCAGTGACATCAGTGGCAATCCACCTGTCGCTCAAGTGGCCACGCCCTTAATTATGCAGAACTTTAAGACTCTCTAGTGGCCAGTGGAGGAACTGCAGTTTAACATGCGGGTCTATGAGTCTCTGCAGCGCTCTCTAGTGGCCAGAGGAGGAACTGCAGTTTAACATGCGGGTCTATGAGTCTCTGCAGCGCTCTCTAGTGGCCAGTGGAGGAACTGCAGTTTAACATGCGGGGCTATGAGTCTCTGCAGCGCTCTCTAGTGGCCAGTGGAGGAACTGCAGTTTAACATGCGGGTCTATGAGTCTCTGCAGCGCTCTCTAGTGGCCAGTGGAGGAACTGCAGTTTAACATGCGGGTCTATGAGTCTCTGCAGCGCTCTCTAGTGGCCAGTGGAGGAACTGCAGTTTAACATGCGGGTCTATGAGTCTCTGCAGCGCTCTCTAGTGGCCAGTGGAGGAACTGCAGTTTAACATGCGGGTCTATGAGTCTCTGCAGCGCTCTCTAGTGGCCAGTGGAGGAACTGCAGTTTAACATGCGGGTCTATGAGTCTCTGCAGTGCTCTCTAGTGGCCAGTGGAGGAACTGCAGTTTAACATGCAGGTCTATGAGTCTCTGCAGTGCTCTCTAGTGGCCAGTGGAGGAACTGCAGTTTAACATGCGGGTCTATGAGTCTCTGCAGTGCTCTCTAGTGGCCAGTGGAGGAACTGCAGTTTAACATGCGGGGCTATGAGTCTCTGCAGTGCTCTCTAGTGGCCAGTGGAGGAACTGCACTGTTGAGCGAGAGAGGTTCTGCTCGGTTGGTTGATGTGTGTGTGGCTCTGCTGTCCTCAGGTGTGAACCCGTGTGCGCTGGCGAACGGAGGCTGCAGTCACCTGTGCCTGTATAAGCCCCAGGGCGTGTCGTGTGCGTGTCCCATCGGCCTCGAGCTCATGTCGGACCTGAGCTCCTGCATCGTCCCCGAGGCCTTCCTCCTGTTCTCCCGGCACACCGACATCAGGCGCATCTCCCTCGAGACGCACAACAACAACGTGGCCATTCCCCTCACCGGCGTCAAGGAGGCCTCGGCGCTCGACTTCGACATCACCGACAACAGGATCTACTGGACCGACATCACACTGAAGGTACACACACACACTCACTCTCTCACACCCACACACACACACACTCACACACTTACACTCACTCACTCACACACACACTCTCACACACTTACACTCACACACATACTCATACTCTCTCACACACTCAGACACTCACTCTCTCACTCACTGAGTGTGTGTGTTTCTGACGCGTCTCTGGTGTCCTCAGACCATCAGCCGGGCCTTCATGAACGGCAGCGCTCTGGAGCACGTGGTGGAGTTCGGCCTGGACTATCCCGAGGGAATGGCTGTGGACTGGCTGGGCAAGAACCTGTACTGGGCCGACACCGGGACGAACCGCATCGAGGTGGCCAAGCTGGACGGGCAGCACCGGCAGGTTCTGGTGTGGAAGGACCTGGACAGCCCTCGAGCACTGGCCCTGGACCCGGCCGAGGGGTGAGTGTGTGTGTGTGTGTGTGTGTGTGAGCGTGAGCCCCCGAGCACTGGCCCTGGACCCGGCCGAGGGGTGAGTGTGTGTGTGTGTGAGCCCCCGAGCACTGGCCCTGGACCCGGCCGAGGGGTGAGTGTGTGTGAGCCCTCGAGCCCTGGACCTGGGTGAGTGTGTGTGTGTGTGTGTGTGTCTCACACTCGTTCTCTCTCTCTCTCAGCTTCATGTACTGGACTGAGTGGGGTGGGCGGCCGAAGATCGACCGGTCTGCGATGGACGGTTCTGGGCGCCTCACGCTGGTGCCGAACGTGGGCCGAGCGAACGGACTGACCATCGACTACGCGGAGCGCCGGCTGTACTGGACTGACCTGGACACCACGCTCATCGAGTCCTCCAACATGATGGGTAACACGGCACCTCACGTCCTGTGGAGTTCATTCATGCATTTATAAATATGTTCAATAAAAATATATTACATAAAAAAAGATTATCTTCTAGATTAATCATTTAAATGTTAAATTTAAAGGGGTCCTTTAATGCCCTCTCACAAGATGTAAAATAAGTCTGATGTCCCCAGAGTGTGTGTGTGTGTGTGTGTGTGTGTGAGTGAAGTTTCAGCTCAGAATACCCCACAGATATCTTTATATCGCATGTTAAAGTGTCCGCTCTCATGATGTGGTGTTCCTCAGGTCTGGAGCGCGAGGTGATCGCTGACGACCTCCCGCACCCGTTCGGACTCACCCAGTACCAGGACTACATCTACTGGACGGACTGGAGCCAGCGCAGCATCGAGCGCGCCAACAAGACCAGCGGGCAGAACCGCACCGTCATACAGGGCCACCTGGACTACGTCATGGACATCCTGGTGTTCCACTCGTCCCGCCAGGCCGGCTGGAACGCCTGCGCCTCCACCAACGGCCACTGCTCCCACCTGTGCCTCGCCGTGCCCGTCACCGGCTTCGTGTGCGGCTGCCCCGCGCATTACTCGCTCAACCACGACAACAAGACCTGCAGCGGTGAGCTTTAGCAGCGGTTGATCTCGCGCAGCGTTTGAAATGAGCGATTCCGATTTAGATTCTGCTTGTCGATTCCTAATTTCGATTTCAAAGGTAAAGAAACACTTAGATATCATTCACATCATGTGTTATAGCAGAACATGTCACTGTGTCTGAATATCACGAACACACACCATCAGCTGAAGAACACTGACACGAGGAGCGTTTGTCTGCGGTTTATAAACACCATAGAAGAACAACTAGCAGAACTAATATACACTCAAAGCATTATTAAAGACAAGTAAACACTCAGTGATTAAAAAAGAGCAAATAAAAAATGTGAATGCTCTGAATGCACGGGTCCAGTACACCGATACACTGATACACTGATACACCGATACACCGATACACCGATACACAGATACAGATACACCGATACAGATACACCGATACAGATACACGATACAGATACACGATACACCGATACACTGATACAGATACACGATACACCGATACACTGATACAGATACACGATACAGCGATACAGCCGATACAGATACACCGATACACCGATACACTGATACAGATACACGATACACCGATACACCGATACACTGATACAGATACACGATACAGCGATACAGCCGATACAGATACACCGATACACCGATACACTGATACAGATACACCGATACACCGATACACTGATACAGATACACGATACACCGATACACCGATACAGCGATACAGCCGATACAGATACACCGATACAGCCGATACAGATACAGCCGATACAGATACACCGATACAGATACACCGATACAGATACACCGATACAGATACACCGATACAGATACACCGATACAGATACACCGATACAGATACACCGATACAGATACACCGATACACCGATACACTGATACACTGATACACCGATACACCGATACAGATACACCGATACAGATACACCGATACAGATACACCGATACAGATACACCGATACAGATACACCGATACAGATACACCGATACAGATACACCGATACAGATACACCGATACAGATACACCGATACAGATACACCGATACAGATACACCGATACAGATACACCGATACAGATACACCGATACAGATACACCGATACAGATACACGATACACTGATACACCGATACACCGATACAGATACACCGATACAGCCGATACAGATACACCGATACAGCCGATACAGATACACCGATACAGATACACGATACACCGATACACTGATACACTGATACACTGATACACTGATACACCGATACAGCCGATACACCGATACAGCCGATACACCGATACACCGATACAGCCGATACAGATACACCGATACAGCCGATACAGATACACCGATACAGCCGATACACCGATACACTGATACACCGATACACCGATACACCAATACAGCGATACAGCCGATACAGATACACCGATACACTGATACACCGATACAGCGATACAGCCGATACAGATACACCGATACAGCCGATACCGATACACAGATACACCGATACAGATACACCGATACAGATACACCGATACACTGATACACCGATACACATATACACCGATACACCGATACAGATACACCGATACAGATACACCGATACAGCCGATACAGATACACCGATACACAGATACACAGATACACCGATACAGATACACGATACACCGATACAGATACACGATACACCGATACACTGATACACTGATACAGCCGATACACCGATACAGCCGATACACCGATACAGCCGATACAGATACACCGATACAGCCGATACAGATACACCGATACAGCCGATACACCGATACACTGATACACTGATACACTGATACACCGATACACCGATACACCAATACAGCGATACAGCCGATACAGATACACGATACACCGATACACTGATACACTGATACACTGATACACCGATACAGCCGATACACCGATACAACCGATACAGCCGATACAGATACACCGATACAGCCGATACACCGATACACTGATACACCGATACACCAATACAGCGATACAGCCGATACAGATACACTGATACACCGATACACCGATACACTGATACACCGATACACCAATACAGCGATACAGCCGATACAGATACACCGATACACTGATACACCGATACAGCGATACAGCCGATACAGATACACCGATACAGCCGATACAGATACACCGATACACTGATACACCGATACACCAATACAGCGATACAGCCGATACAGATACACCGATACACTGATACACCGATACAGCGATACAGCCGATACAGATACACCGATACAGCCGATACCGATACACAGATACACCGATACAGATACACCGATACACTGATACACCGATACACCAATACAGCGATACAGCCGATACAGATACACCGATACACTGATACACCGATACAGCGATACAGCTGATACAGATACACCGATACACTGATACAGATACACGATACACCGATACAGCGATACAGCCGATACAGATACACCGATACAGCCGATACAGATACACCGATACAGATACACCGATACAGATACACCGATACAGATACACCGATACAGATACACCGATACAGATACACCGATACAGATACACCGATACAGATACACCGATACAGATACACCGATACAGATACACCGATACACTGATACACCGATACACTGATACACTGATACACCGATACACCGATACACCGATACACCGATACAGATACACCGATACAGATACACCGATACAGATACACCGATACAGATACACCGATACAGATACACGATACACCGATACACTGATACACCGATACACCGATACAGCCGATACAGATACACCGATACAGCCGATACAGATACACCGATACAGCCGATACAGATACACCGATACAGCCGATACAGATACACCGATACAGATACACGATACACCGATACACTGATACACCGATACAGCCGATACACCGATACAGCCGATACAGATACACCGATACAGCCGATACATATACACCGATACAGCCGATACAGATACACCGATACAGCCGATACAGATACACCGATACAGCCGATACACCGATACACCGATACACCAATACAGCGATACAGCCGATACAGATACACCGATACAGATACACGATACACCGATACACCGATACACTGATACACCGATACACCGATACACCGATACACTGATACACTGATACACTGATACACCGATACAGCGATACAGCGATACAGCCGATACAGATACACCGATACAGCCGATACCGATACACAGATACACCGATACAGATACACCGATACAGATACACCGATACAGATACACCGATACACTGATACACCGATACACATATACACCGATACACCGATACAGATACACCGATACACCGATACAGATACACCGATACAGCCGATACAGATACACCGATACAGCCGATACCGATACACCGATACACAGATACACCGATACACTGATACACCGATACAGCCGATACAGATACACCGATACACTGATACACCGATACAGATACACCGATACACCGATACACATATACACCGATACACATATACACCGATACACAGATACACAGATACACAGATACACAGATACACAGATACACAGATACACCGAGACACCGAGACACCGAGACACCGATACACCGATACAGATACACCGATACAGATACACCGATACACCGATACACAGAAACACCGATACACAGAACACAGAGTCTCTCGGTTCAGTGGTTTAAACTCATATTGAAATGTTCACAGAGGAACCGATGTTAGTTTTCTAGAAGTGTCCGGTTCCCAGCCCTACGCTGCACTGCAGGTTTAGCTTGAGGTCGGTGTCAGAGATGATGAGGTCACATGACTTTGTCTGTCCATCAGCTCCCACATCATTCCTGCTGTTCAGTCAGAAGACGGCCA
>NC_136884.1:75000-90000 GCF_949152265.1 Phoxinus phoxinus | reverse complement strand
TCTCACACGTGTGTGTGTTCCTCAGAGCCGCCCACCTGTTCCCCGGAGCACTTCTCGTGTGTGTCGGGTGAGGTGGACTGCATCCCGCGGGCCTGGCGCTGCGACGGCTTCGCGGAGTGTGACGACAGGAGTGACGAGCGCGAGTGTCCGGTGTGTTCCGACGAGGAGTTCCAGTGTGACAGCCGGCAGTGTGTGCATCTCTCTCTGCGCTGCAACGGGGACGTCGACTGCCAGGACCGCTCCGACGAGACCAAGTGTGAAGGTGAGGACGCGGAACACACTCCGATACAGAGAGCGGACCTCACATCACGCCTCGACACACACCTCGACACTGAACACACTCCGATACAGAGAGCGGACCTCACATCACGCCTCGACACACACCTCGACACTGAACACATTCCGATACAGAGAGCGGACCTCACATCACGCCTCGACACACACCTCGACACTGAACACACTCCGATACAGAGAGCGTACGTCACGTCACGCCTCGACACACACCTCGACACTGAACACATTCCGATACAGAGAGCGTACGTCACGTAACGACTCGACACACACCTCGACACACACCTCGATACTGAACACACTCCGATACAGAGACCGTACGTCACGTCACGCCTCGACACACACCTCGACACTGAACACACTCCGATACAGAGACCGTACGTCACGTAACGACTCGACACACACCTCGACACTGAACACACTCCGATACAGAGAGCGTACGTCACGTCACGCCTCGACACACACCTCGACACTGAACACACTCCGATACAGAGACCGTACGTCACGTAGCGACTCGACACACACCTCGACACACACCTCGATACTGAACACACTCCGATACAGAGACCGTACGTCACGTCACGCCTCGACACACACCTCGATACTGAACACACTCCGATACAGAGACCGTACGTCACGTCACGCCTCGACACACACCTCGACACACACCTCGATACTGAACACACTCCGATACAGAGACCGTACGTCACGTAACGACTCGACACACACCTCGACACACACCTCGATACTGAACACACTCCGATACAGAGAGCGTACGTCACGTCACGCCTCGACACACACCTCGACACACACCTCGATACTGAACACACTCCGATACAGAGACCGTACCTCGACACACACTTCGACACACACCTCGACACTGAACACACTCCGATACTGAGACCGTACCTCGACACACACCTCGACACACACCTCGACACTGAACACACTCCGATACAGAGACTGTACCTCGCGTCACGACTCGACACACACCTCGACACTGAACACACTCCGATACAGAGACTGTACCTCGCGTCACGACTCGACACACACCTCGACACTGAACACACTCCGATACAGAGACTGTACCTCGCGTCACGACTCGACACACACCTCGACACTGAACACACTCCGATACAGAGACTGTACCTCGCGTCACGACTCGACACACACCTCGACACTGAACACACACACACACACTCACTGCGACACTACAGGACACATGATAAAGGTTAACAGTAAATGTGCTGTTGATTAGAATGCTACATTAGATATTACGTTGTGTGTGTAAATGAACATTCCTGGACTAGATGAACAACAGAGACACCAGAGCAACGTGATCCGTGATCCTGAAGCTGCTGTAGACGAGCATGCTGGATCTGTCACTGAAGAGATGCATTTAAAATAATGTCGGCCACGAGACGCTCTTATTTATATATATTTATAACTTTTTTACCACAAACATGAACCATCACTGCACTTCAGCTGGAGTACATACACACATCACAGTTGGCTAGAAATGTATTCATTTAAACTGTAATATTAAATGCAGAAGCTCATGGAAGTAATGACTACATGTTTGTTAAATGATTGAGTTTGGACATCATGTGACCTGTGTGATCATGTGACCCGTGTGATCATGTGACCCGTGTAATCATGTGACCCGTGTGATCATGTGACCCGTGTGATCATGTGACCCGTGTGATCATGTGACCCGTGTGATCATGTGACCCGTGTGATCATGTGACCCGTGTGATCATGTGACCCGTGTGATCATGTGACCCGTGTGATCGTGTGACCCGTGTGATCATGTGACCTGTGTTCCTGCGGACGCCTCTGTCTCTGCAGTGTTCTGTCCCATGGACCAGTTCTCCTGCAGTAACGGCCAGTGCATCGGCCGCCACAAGAAGTGTGACCACAACACCGACTGCACCGACAACTCCGACGAGATCGGCTGCTGTACGTCCTTCACACGCACCCGCCGAGTGTGTGAGAGTGTGTGAGAGTGTGTGAGAGTGTGTGAGTGTGTGAGTGTGTGAGAGTGAGTGAGTGAGTGAGTGAGTGAGTGTGTGAGTGTGTGAGTGTGTGAGTGTGTGAGTGTGTGAGTGTGTGAGTGTGTGAGTGTGTGAGTGTGTGAGTGTGTGAGTGTGTGAGTGTGTGAGTGTGTGTGTGTGAGAGTGTGTGAGTGAGTGAGAGTGTGTGAGAGTGTGTGAGTGAGAGAGAGTGTGCGTGCGAGAGAGAGTGTGCGCAAAGATTGCATCATTTCCAAAAGGCCCTGGAATTAAAATGGCAGTTTTAATGTTTCAATGTTGTGTTAAACACTGCACAACTGAGTAAGCGTGTGTGTGTGTGTGTGTTCCTCAGATGCGACGGAAGAGCCGGCGTTTCCTCCCAGTAACACCATCGGCTCGATCGTGGGCGTGGTGCTGGTGCTGTTCGTGGTCGGCGCGGTGTACTTCGTGTGCCAGCGAGTGCTGTGTCCTCAGATGAAGGACGACGGCGAGACCATGACCAACGACTTCGTGGTCCACGGACCCTCCACGGTGCCGCTGGGATACGTGCCTCACCCCGGCTCTCTGAGCGGCTCGCTGCCAGGTGTGTGTGTACAGGTGTTCAGGTGTGTGTGTGCAGGTGTTCAGGTGTGTGCAGGTGTTCAGGTGTGTGCAGGTGTTCAGGTGTGTGTGTGTACAGGTGTTCAGGTGTGTGTGTGCAGGTGTTCAGGTGTGTGTGTGTTCAGGTGTGTGTGTGTGTGCACAGGTGTTCAGGTGTGTGTGTGTGTGCACAGGTGTTCAGGTGTGTGTGCAGATGTTCAGGTGTGTGTGTGCAGATGTTCAGGTGTGTGTGCAGATGTTCAGGTGTGTGTGCAGATGTTCAGGTGTGTGTGCAGATGTTCAGGTGTGTGTGCAGGTGTTCAGGTGTGTGTGCAGGTGTTCAGGTGTGTGTGCAGATGTTCAGGTGTGTGTGCAGATGTTCAGGTGTGCAGGTGTTCAGGTGTGTGTGTGTGCAGGTGTTCAGGTGTGTGTGTGTGTGTGCAGGTGTTCAGGTGTGTGTGCAGGTGTTCAGGTGTGTGTGCAGATGTTCAGGTGTGTGTGCAGATGTTCAGGTGTGTGTGTGTGCAGGTGTTCAGGTGTGTGTGCAGGTGTTCAGGTGTGTGTGCAGGTGTTCAGGTGTGTGTGCGTGCAGGTGTTCAGGTGTGTGTGCAGATGTTCAGGTGTGTGTGTGCAGGTGTTCAGGTGTGTGTGCGTGCAGGTGTTAAGGTGTGTGTGCAGATGTTCAGGTGTGTGTGTGTTCAGGTGTGTGTGTGTGTGTGCAGGTGTTCAGGTGTGTGTGCAGATGTTCAGGTGTGTGCAGGTGTTCAGGTGTGTGTGTGCGCAGATGTTCAGGTGTGTGTGCAGATGTTCAGGTGTGTGTGCAGGTGTTCAGGTGTGTGTGCAGGTGTTCAGGTGTGTGTGTGTGCAGGTGTTCAGGTGTGTGTGCAGATGTTCAGGTGTGTGTGCAGGTGTTCAGGTGTGTGTGTGTGCAGGTGTTCAGGTGTGTGTGCAGGTGTTCAGGTGTGTGCAGGTGTTCAGGTGTGTGCAGGTGTTCAGGTGTGTGTGTGTGCAGGTGTTCAGGTGTGTGTGCAGATGTTCAGGTGTGTGCAGGTGTTCAGGTGTGTGTGTGTGTGCAGGTGTTCAGGTGTGTGTGCAGATGTTCAGGTGTGTGTGCAGATGTTCAGGTGTGTGTGCAGGTGTTCAGGTGTGTGTGTGCAGGTGTTCAGGTGTGTGTGCAGATGTTCAGGTGTGTGCAGGTGTTCAGGTGTGTGTGTGTGCAGGTGTTCAGGTGTGTGTGCAGATGTTCAGGTGTGTGCAGGTGTTCAGGTGTGTGTGTGTGCAGGTGTTCAGGTGTGTGTGCAGGTGTTCAGGTGTGTGTGCGCAGATGTTCAGGTGTGTGTGCAGATGTTCAGGTGTGTGTGCAGATGTTCAGGTGTGTGCAGGTGTTCAGGTGTGTGTGTGTGCAGGTGTTCAGGTGTGTGTGCAGATGTTCAGGTGTGTGTGCAGATGTTCAGGTGTGTGCAGGTGTTCAGGTGTTCAGGTGTGTGTGCAGGTGTTCAGGTGTGTGTGTGTGCAGGTGTTCAGGTGTGTGTGCAGATGTTCAGGTGTGTGTGCAGATGTTCAGGTGTGTGTGCAGGTGTTCAGGTGTGTGTGTGCAGGTGTTCAGGTGTGTGTGCAGATGTTCAGGTGTGTGCAGGTGTTCAGGTGTGTGTGTGTGCAGGTGTTCAGGTGTGTGTGCAGATGTTCAGGTGTGTGTTCAGGTG
Organism: Phoxinus phoxinus; assembly: GCF_949152265.1. Classification (NCBI taxonomy): domain Eukaryota; kingdom Metazoa; phylum Chordata; class Actinopteri; order Cypriniformes; family Leuciscidae; genus Phoxinus; species Phoxinus phoxinus. The sequence goes on along the minus strand of NC_136884.1, from coordinate 85,415 downwards.
TGTGTGCAGATGTTCAGGTGTGTGCAGGTGTTCAGGTGTGTGTGTGTGCAGGTGTTCAGGTGTGTGTGCAGATGTTCAGGTGTGTGCAGGTGTTCAGGTGTGTGTGTGTGCAGGTGTTCAGGTGTGTGTGCAGATGTTCAGGTGTGTGTGCAGGTGTTCAGGTGTGTGTGTGCAGGTGTTCAGGTGTGTGTGCAGATGTTCAGGTGTGTGTGCAGATGTTCAGGTGTGTGTGCAGGTGTTCAGGTGTGTGTGCAGATGTTCAGGTGTGTGCAGGTGTTCAGGTGTGTGTGTGTGCAGGTGTTCAGGTGTGTGTGCAGATGTTCAGGTGTGTGTGCAGGTGTTCAGGTGTGTGTGTGCAGGTGTTCAGGTGTGTGTGTGCAGGTGTTCAGGTGTGTGTGCAGATGTTCAGGTGTGTGTGCAGATGTTCAGGTGTGTGTGCAGGTGTTCAGGTGTGTGTGTGCAGATGTTCAGGTGTGTGCAGGTGTTCAGGTGTGTGTGTGCAGGTGTTCAGGTGTGTGTTGTGCAGGTGTTCAGGTGTGTGTGTGTGCAGGTGTTCAGGTGTGTGTGTGTGCAGATGTTCAGGTGTGTGCAGGTGTTCAGGTGTGTGTGCAGATGTTCAGGTGTGTGTGCAGATGTTCAGGTGTGTGTGCAGATGTTCAGGTGTGTGTGCAGGTGTTCAGGTGTGTGCAGGTGTTCAGGTGTGTGTGCAGGTGTTCAGGTGTGTGTGCAGATGTTCAGGTGTGTGTGCAGATGTTCAGGTGTGTGTGCAGATGTTCAGGTGTGTGTGCAGATGTTCAGGTGTGTGTGCAGGTGTTCAGGTGTGTGTGCAGATGTTCAGGTGTGTGTGCAGGTGTTCAGGTGTGTGTGCGTGCAGGTGTTCAGGTGTGTGTGCAGATGTTCAGGTGTGTGTGCAGGTGTTCAGGTGTGTGTGCGTGCAGATGTTCAGGTGTGTGTGCAGGTGTTCAGGTGTGTGTGTGTGCAGGTGTTCAGGTGTGTGTGCAGATGTTCAGGTGTGTGTGCAGGTGTTCAGGTGTGTGCAGATGTTCAGGTGTGTGTGTGTGCAGGTGTTCAGGTGTGTGTGCAGATGTTCAGGTGTGTGTGCAGGTGTTCAGGTGTGTGTGCAGATGTTCAGGTGTGTGTGTGTGCAGGTGTTCAGGTGTGTGTGCAGATGTTCAGGTGTGTGTGCAGGTGTTCAGGTGTGTGTGCAGATGTTCAGGTGTGTGTGTGTGCAGGTGTTCAGGTGTGTGTGCAGATGTTCAGGTGTGTGTGCAGGTGTTCAGGTGTGTGTGTGTTCAGGTGTGTGTGTGTTCAGGTGTGTGTGCGTGCAGGTGTTCAGGTGTGTGTGTGTGCAGGTGTTCAGGTGTGTGTGCAGATGTTCAGGTGTGTGTTCAGGTGTGTGTGTGTGCAGGTGTTCAGGTGTGTGTGCAGATGTTCAGGTGTGTGTGCAGGTGTTCAGGTGTGTGTGCAGGTGTTCAGGTGTGTTCCTCTCTCTCTCAGGCATGTCTCGGGGTAAGTCTGTGATCGGCTCGCTGAGCATCATGGGAGGCAGCAGTGGGCCGCCGTACGACCGCGCTCATGTGACCGGAGCCTCGTCCAGCAGCTCGTCCAGCACCAAGGGCCCGTTCTTCCCTCCGGTCAGTCTCTACAGCTGCACTTTAAGGGGCGGTTGATTATGATTTCACTTTTCTAACTTAAGCATGTATTGTCATTTTTTTATATTTACTAACAATATAACATTCATTACAATATTATTGATCACAATAATGTGAGGTTGTGTGTGTGTGCAGATTCTGAACCCTCCTCCGTCTCCGGCCACCGTGAGGTCTCAGTACACCATGGAGTTGGGATACTCGTCCAACAGCCCGTCGACGCACCGCTCGTACAGGTAACGCCACGCAACACGGGTGATGAGGTGTGACGTGTTCAGCGCTTGACTGTGTGTGTGTGTGTGTGTGTGTGTGTTCTGCAGCTACAGGCCGTACAGTTACCGTCACTTCGCCCCGCCGACGACGCCGTGCAGCACAGACGTGTGTGACAGCGACTACACGCCGGGCCGCCGGGCTCCGCCCACATCAGCGACTGCTAAGGGCTACGCTAGCGACGTGAACTACGACTCGGAGCCGCTGCCGCCACCGCCCACACCGCGCAGCCAGTACCTGTCGGCGGAGGAGAACTGCGAGAGCTGCCCACCCTCGCCCTACACCGACCGCAGCTACTCACACCACCTGTACCCGCCCCCGCCCTCGCCCTGCACGGACTCGTCCTGAGCCACAGACCCCGCCCCCAGACTCAGGCCCCACCCCTTATACCTGCCCAAAACCCCGCCCCTGAGCCTTAGGCCCCACCCTCGCCCTGCACAGACTCGAGGCTTGTTCGACTTGAACAAGTCGCGAGAGCGGTACTTTGATGTCATTCACGCCGGTTCAAGTCAAACAAGCCTTCATTCTGAGCCCCAGGCCCCGCCCACACCACCTGTACTCATCCTGAGCCCCGCCCACACCACCTGTACTCATCCTGAGCCCCGCCCACACCACCTGTATCCGCCCTCACCCTGCATGGACCCCACCCACACCCCTTGTACTCGTCCTGAGCCCCGCCCCCTGTGCACAGGCCCCGCCCCCACCACCTGTACTCACCCTGAGCCCCGCCCCCTGTGCACAGGCCCCGCCCCCACCACCTGTACCCACCCTCGCCCTGAGCCCCGCCCCTTGTGCACAAGCCCCGCCCCTATCACTGTGTAAATATCCGCCTGGAGACGAGACTCTTCTGATGCGTCTGGGGTCTGGCGGGTCCCTGTACATTTTTTTAAAGAAAAGAAAACATATTTATATATTTTCTATACAGTGTTTATTGGTTACGCCATAGAGCTTTGTATTAAAAGAAATTTGTAAAAAAAAAAAAAATTTAAAGAGAAAGATTTATTAAATCCACACAGACGTGATGCGTTGCCTTAATCCTGGAGTTCAGAATCAAACGCTCACCCGATGCCAAATAGAGGCGAGCGCAGCGCCCCCTGCAGGCCTGGAGCAGCACACACTGTGACCCGCTCGCATCACAGGCTCCTCCTGTCTTCTACTGTGCCCTCGTCTGCACGCGCGGACCGGGAACGAGCGGAGCCGACCCTTCCCGCCGCCTTCGTTCCTTCGCTCGCGGCACGACTTCTCGTGTCTGAGCGCTTTTTACAACCGTTTTTCACTTTTTTAAATCTCAGTGCCACAAAAGCTCAATTATTTTTGTACCACATACTGTGTAGATACTGTATTTATAAGCTATAGAGTCCCCATCATCATGTCCCTGCAGTGCTGCGTGTGTGTGTGTGTGTGTGTGTGTGTGTGTGTGTGTGTGTGTGTGTGTGTGTGTGTGTGTGTGTGTGTGTGTGTGTGCAGACCTGTCCGAGTGTGTGTGTGTGTGCGCAGCACTTCTGTAAAGAAGGGAAACTCACCAGCACAGATTCTCCACATCACTCTTCATCGCGCGCCGGCGTGACTAGCATGACTAGCGTGACTAGCGTTTCTCCCGATAGCAGCTTCGGTACAATCATGAATGTGTGTCAAACAGCTGTTCCAAATCTCAATCCTGTTCTGCAAGGGCTTCTGGGTAACGCCACGTTCTTAGTTCCTTTATGATTCTGCTCACACCAGCATTTCCGTTCTCTTAACTGCACTTTACAGGAGCGGGTCAGCTAGTGCGTCTGCGGTCAGGAGGCTCGCCGGCGGCCGCTGGACCCGTCGTGTTCCTGTGGGGAGCGTCACGGGTCCGGCGTCGTTGCTGGAATTGTGGGAAAAATGTCTAAAGCACTTTTGAAGGAGTGAGCAGGATTGATTCGCCGCAGAATCTCGTCATTATTCATGTTTTATTTCGATTCTTTGCGAGGATGTTCAAAGGTGACCAACATTTGGTTTCTCATCAGTCATGAAATTTCCACTATCTCGACTTTTTGTACATTGTACATGCTTTACTTGTAAAACATTGTATAAACAGATGTGTACAGCTCCTTCAGTCACGACTATAAGCTGTTGTAACAAATGAAATGATCTTTTTTTAATAAAACTGAGTGAACTTTTACATTTATAAATTCTGAAGTTCCACATTTGTCCACGTGGCGGCGCCGCTGCTTTACATGTACAGCCATAGATGTATGATGTAGATTCCATATTCATCCACTCCAGAGTCCAGAGGTCATGTTAACGCGTCGGCCATCTTGAAGAGGTCAACGGTTCGGATGCTGTCCTCACTCAGATCAATGAGTTATTTAAACGCCTCCACACTGCGGCCTCTGGGTGTGAAACCGCAGAGATATAAAGTCCAGAAGAAGCAGGAAAGCATTCACAGGTGGGCGTGTGTTTTGTGTGTATATTAACTCTATAGTACAGGCTTTTAAATCACTGTTTTAGCTAATGCCTTCATCTTGTATTAAATCCCATGAAAATCATTCGCTCAAGTCTATTGCAGATATACATATTCATACTTGTGTATAACTGTGGTTGAAGACGCGTAGTCAACTTGTTCTCAAGTGTTCACGGCCTGGCTTTGACCGTTCCAACATGGTGGATGACTAATGCCGATAATGAGGAATCAATGTATACATATCTGTTAGAAACCGTCGTTAAGGAGGCATCAATGTATCTCTATATCGATATAGAAACAACCACTGGTGAATTGATATACGGCCACTGGTGCACTGTGTATATATTTCTGTCAGATACAACAGCTAATGATGAATCTATGTATCATATGTTAAAAACAGCCATTAATGAGGCAGTTATGTGTCTGTATATCTAGGTATATATCTATTTATTTTAGAACCAACATCTAGAGAGGCATCTATGTATCTATATCTTAGTTGAAAACAGCCGCTAATAAGGCATCTATTTATATATAATACAATTTAGAAAACAGCTGCTAATGAGGAATCTATGTATCTATTTCTATGTTGGAAACAGACGCTAGTTAGGCATCTATGTATCTATTTCTATGTTAGACACAGATGCTAGGTAGGCATCTATGTATCTATTTCTATGTTAGACACAGACGCTAGGTAGGCATCTATGTATCTATTTCTATGTTGGAAACAGACGCTAGTTAGGCATCTATGTATCTATTTCTATGTTGGAAACAGACGCTAGTTAGGCATCTATGTATCTATTTCTATGTTAGACACAGACGCTAGGTAGGCATCTATGTATCTATTTCTATGTTAGACACAGACGCTAGGTAGGCATCTATGTATCTATTTCTATGTTGGAAACAGACGCTAGTTAGGCATCTATGTATCTATTTCTATGTTGGAAACAGACGCTAGTTAGGCATCTATGTATCTATTTCTATGTTAGACACAGACGCTAGGTAGGCATCTATGTATCTATTTCTATGTTAGACACAGACGCTAGGTAGGCATCTATGTATCTATTTCTATGTTAGACACAGACGCTAGTTAGGCATCTATGTATCTATTTCTATGTTAGAAACGGCGAAAACAAAAGAACTGCTTGTTTCGACGTTATTGAATCTTTATTAACCTCGTATGTCGTAGTCAGTGTAATTAAGGGCTGTTTTGTCTGGTTTGCTTCGTCACAGTGACTATAATATAATATCTCCGTGTTATATTGACTGACAGCTGAGGACAACGGCCGTGACGTCACCGTGGAAACGTGCTTCTGTTGCTAGGCGACAGTCACACTGGAGAAAAAACGGTCCATAAATAATGTTCCTCTGTTTTACGAACATTATTAAAGACGTACGTTCGGTCAGCGTTACTAGAACGGTTTGTTCATAACCCTGATTGTGTTGATTGATGTCTAACCTTCATTATTCTCGCGCGTATAGAGTCATAAACCCTGTCGGTAAACGATCCGTTCCACCTGCACGATCCGTTTCACGCATGCGCGTAGTTACGTCACGGTTTTCCTACACTATCGGTACCGCGCATGCGATGAAACACTTGACGGCCAGGCGGCACAACTTGCGGCATATTTGTCGTGCAGATGGAACGGATCGTGTACCGACAAGGACGACACAAACACAGACTCACGCGCTGCTGTAATATATTTACATTTGTTAGACGCTTTTATCCAAACCGACTTACTTTGCATTTCAAGGCACACATTAGAAGTTCTCCTCAGGTCTCGCTCTCCCCGGGAACCGAACCCGTGACCCTGCAGGACCGCTATTAGGGTGACCACCCGTCCCGCTTTGCGTTGTACCGCACAGCATTTTCACCCCTTGTCCCGCACGTCGCATATTGAGAAAATGTCCCGCATTTTCATCAGTCTGTTGGTTTTTAATTATCATATTAAGAAAACGTTCATGCGTTCTTTTGCCTTTTTAAAAAGCATTTTATTTATTATTTTTGCGGCGTAGTTTTCCACCTATATTTAACAGTGCTTCGTCAGAAGTACAAACACAACAGCCGTTTTTTAAATCCTATCCAATGGTTGAGAAGAAAGGAGTAAACACGGTCACTAGTAGGTTGTGACGGCTGTCAATCAAAATGTGGACCGCTGATTCGTTCCACGTGTTCCCTGTCAGAAAACAAATGGATAATTAGGTTCATTTTAATTTTTAATTGTGGTTGTCTAAAAATATGAACGTTTTTGGTTTAATATATTCTTAACAAATAAGACTGTTAATGTAATTTCATGTTGTTTTATATTTTATTTATTCATTGTTTATTTTGTTGGATTTTAGTTGGATTTGGTCAGAACTGTTTCAAAAATAGTGATCTGCATGATGCCTTTGGGCTCAGTGATGTTGAATTTAAATGACATGTAAAATAAAGACATGTATGTTACATTGTGATGTGGTGTTTTCTGGAAGGGACTAAAGAACAAATCATTTTTATCAGCTAAAAGGCAGAATACACATTTTTTATTAAGTTAGGTAGACATTATATAACAGTTTCAGGTTATGTTTTAGCGTTGGTAACATGTCCCACATTGTCCCACACAAACTTAGAATCGTCCCACATTTGGTTCGTTTGATGGTGGTCACCCTAACCGCTATATGGACATAAGCTTTTATTGTTTTTATAGCATATCATTGATTACAATACTGTAAAAACAGTGAAATATTATTATAATGAAAACTATTTTTCGCAGTGAATATATAAACTGTATCGTATTCTTGTCAGAGCCGTTGAAAAACAGAGTTACGACACTCCCATAGACTGCCATAGGAACTTTGGAATGCGGAAGTAACGCGTGTCGCGGAGCAGCCGATAGTTCCAAACACTGATAGTTCCAAACACTGATAGTTCCAAACACTGATAGTTCCAGCACTGAACCCCATTCACTGATAGTTCCAGCACTGAACCCCATTCACTGATAGTTCCAGCACTGAACCCCAAACACTGATAGTTCCAGCACTGAACCCCATTCATTTTCAGTGTTTCCAAAGTACGTTCGCTGGTAAGTTGACGAAATTACTTTATTTTTGACATTTCAATGCATTAGCCGTCCTCTCATGAATCTAATCAGTAGTTGTAATGTATGTAGCTTTAGTTAATTATTCTTTAGTTAATGTTTATTGGAAGATCATAGTTAATTGCAGTTAGCTTACGTGACCAACACTTCACTAACGTTAGCTACCAGTCAGAAATGTGCAAATTCAATACTGAGGTCATAGTTAAATGTGATGTTGCACTACATTGTATTCAGTTTTTTTGGCCAACCTTATTTACATACATGAGGTGGTCAGAATATTAGAAATATATCTGGATATAAAGCAAATAAGTACAGCAGCACCCCCACAAATAAGACCTCAATGCTAAAAAGTGTAAATGAATTTTACACCTCTATGACAGTATAAAAAATCCTGAACATTATAGAAAAGCAGAATTTATGGCTGATCTTTGTATATACGGTATCATAATGCAATAAAAATATTAAATTATCTTTTCCCTAATTTTCATAATTTGTTGGATGAGCAAAATAATCATCCAGCTTCTTCCATAATGTTGTTGTGTAAGAACAACAATTTGAATAACAATAGTGGTTTGTATATATATATATATACTCATTTAATTTCAAATGATACTGGAGTACAGAGAGCCAAAATAACAAATCATGACACATGTCCAAATAGGTATGGACCTAACTGTGGGTGTGTTCTCTCACTTCTGCAATTTCAACCTCATGAAAATGTTTAGGAAACATAGGCTTTCAATGTGTATTTAATCTGTGCCTGAATGTATGAACTTTAACACCGTTTCCTCTTTCTTTACCACCCCTAGTTCTGTCCCACAGGCTCGACTCGACTCCAGGCCGGTCTCCTCTGGGTCTGTGACACGCTCTGCTTCTGCTCTCACCCTAACATCCAAGTATCTATAGCATTACTTATAGCGTGGAGTTTGTCATCACTGTATGGATAAGCATTTGACTGATTCTCGATTCACCACCAGGTCTCCAGATCGTCCTACAGCTTCGGTGGAAGAATGCAATGGCTCTATTGTGAACACTTGTATTCCTTTTCTGGCCTGCTTTCTGCATCTCTCCCTGTAGGACGTCGAACAAGTTTCTTTGAAGACAGAACATTCAAGGAAAACTTACATACCCTCTCCCTAGATATATTATATAATTAAATGTTTTGTTGAATGCAATTGGTTGCCTTGCATATTTTTTTTACTGTTGACCAAACTTCTTTCTTGACTTAAACTGAGCAGCTTTAATTGATATTCACATGTTGTGCAGGTTTATGTGAATGTATTTTTTTAACTAACACAGTAAATGTATTATACCTTATGGGAGCAGTCCCCCTTCCCTCCAAAGTTAAATGCACAAAACATTTATTAAATTCAAAGGGCTTTATTGACATGAAAGTTTCTGGAACAATGTGTGTGTGTGTGTGTGTGTGTGTATACACACTACCAGTCAAAAGTTTTGGATCGGTAAGATTTTTTATGTTTTTAAAAGAAGTCTCTTCTGATTACCGAGGCTACATTTATTTGATCAGGGGAAGAAGAAGAAAAACAGCAATATTGTGAAATATTATTATAATATTATTCAAACACCTGATTCTATGTGAATATACAGTAAAGTGTAATTTATTCCTGTGATCAAAGCTGAATGTTCAGCATCATTACTCCAGTCTTCAGTGTCACATGATCCTCCAGAACTCAGTGTAATATGATGATCTGATGATCAAAAAACTATTGATTATTATCAATGTTGGAAAAAGTTATTTACATTTTTATTTCAGGATCATTTGATGCATAAAGTTCAAAAGAACAGCATTATCTGAAATAGAAGCTTTTGTAACATTAAACACTACCGTTCAAACGTTTGGGGTTAGTAGGAACATCTATTATTTTTGGGGGGGAAGAAATAAAATAAATCAATACTTTTATTCATCAAGGATGAATTAAATTGATAAAAAGTTACAGTAAAGACATTCATAATGTTACAAAAGCTATTTCAAATTAATGCTGTTCTTTAGAACTTTCTATTCATCAAAGAATCCTGAAAAAAAATTACACAACTGTTTTCAACATTGATAATAATAATAAATGTTTATTGAGCATCAAATCCTATTATACTGATTTCTGGAGGATCATGTGACACTGAAGACTGCAGTAATGATGCTGACAATTCAGCTTTGATCACAGGAATAAATATTAAAATAGAAAATAGTTATTTTAAATTATCATTATGTATGTGTATAATATATGTATCATATATGTGTGTGTATATATAATATATATATATTGTGTATGTGTGTGTATGGGAGCACCCCATTGCCTACCAAAATTATACACAAAAACGTATTAATGCTGTGTTTCTGCGACCCCCCAGAAAAAATTTGCTATTATATGTAAGCAATTTAAGTGTCAACGTAATAATCAATGTACATTATGCGTCAATATTTACCGATAGTTGCTGTACATAAAGCTGCTGCTATCTGACCCGCTTTAAAATCATTGGCAACGCGGATTTGTTTGGAACTATTGAGAGCTACACGAATCACGTGACCGCGTGGCGGCGAGATCACAGAGTCGCAACTCTCATATTTAACGGCTCTGATTCTTGTGATCAACATTGATAACAAGCGTTTCTTAAGCAGCAGATCAGCCAATCAGAGTGAATTCTGGAGGATCATGTGACAGTATTTTGCTTTTATTGGTCAATACATTTCCACTGATAAACACACACACACTGATACACACACACACTGACACACACACACTGACTGAGGCTGGAAGTCTCGGCTCATAAACGACTCTCTCTCGAGTTTGAAGATGATTATGATTATGAGTCCGATCATCAGAAACGGTTACTCCACATCCATGATCTCCGGCAGCGCAGGCTTCTCCTGTGTGTGTGTGCGTTTCTCCTGTGTGTGTGTGCGTTTCTCCTGTGTGTGTTTCTCCTGTGTGTGTGTGCGTTTCTCCTGTGTGTGTTTCTCCTGTTTCTGTGCGGCAG
>NC_136884.1:55000-67500 GCF_949152265.1 Phoxinus phoxinus | reverse complement strand
GTGTCTGACTGTGACTGTGTGTGTCTGACTGTGACTGTGTGTGTGTGTGACTGTGTGTGTGTGTGACTGTGTGTCTGACTGTGACTGTGCGTCTGACTGTGACTGTGCGTCTGACTGTGTGTCTGACTGTGACTGTGTGTGTCTGACTGTGACTGTGACTGTGTGTGTCTGACTGTGACTGTGTGTGTGTGTCTGACTGTGACTGTGTGTGTCTGACTGTGACTGTGTGTGTCTGACTGTGACTGTGTGTGTCTGACTGTGACTGTGTGTCTGACTGTGACTGTGTGTCTGACTGTGACTGTGTGTGTGTGTGACTGTGTGTCTGACTGTGACTGTGTGTCTGACTGTGACTGTGCGTCTGACTGTGTGTCTGACTGTGACTGTGCGTCTGACTGTGTGTGTGTCTGACTGTGACTATGTCTGACTGTGATTGTGTGTGTGTGTCTGACTGTGATTGTGTGTCTGACTGTGACTGTGTGTCTGACTGTGTCTGACTGTGACTGTGTGTCTGACTGTGACTGTGTGTGTGTGTGTGTGTGACTGTGACTGTGTGTGTGTGTGTGTGTGTCTGACTGTGACTGTGTGTGTCTGACTGTGACTGTGTGTCTGACTGTGACTGTGTGTCTGACTGTGACTGTGTGTCTGACTGTGACTGTGTGTGTGTGTGTGTGTGTGTGTGTCTGACTGTGACTGTGTGTGTCTGACTGTGACTGTGTGTCTGACTGTGACTGTGTGTCTGACTGTGACTGTGTGTGTGTGTGTGTGTGTGTGTGTGTGTGACTGTGTGTGTCTGACTGTGACTGTGTGTCTGACTGTGACTGTGTGTGTGTGTGACTGTGTGTGTGTGTGTGTGTGTGTGTGTGTGTGACTGTGTGTCTGACTGTGACTGTGTGTCTGACTGTGACTGTGTGTGTGTGTGTGTGTGTCTGACTGTGACTGTGGGTCTGACTGTGACTGTGTGTGTGTGTGACTGTGTGTGTGTGTGACTGTGTGTCTGACTGTGACTGTGCGTCTGACTGTGACTGTGCGTCTGACTGTGTGTCTGACTGTGACTGTGTGTGTGTGTGTGTGTGTCTGACTGTGACTATGTCTGACTGTGACTGTGCGTCTGACTGTGACTGTGTGTGTGTGTGTGTGTGTGTGTGTGTGTGTCTGGCTGTGACTGTGTGACTGTGACTGTGTGTGTGTCTGACTGTGACTGTGTGTGTGTCTGACTGTGACTGTGTGTCTGACTGTGTGTGTGTCTGACTGTGACTGTGTGTGTGTCTGACTGTGACTGACTGTGCGTCTGACTGTGACTATGTCTGACTGTGCGTCTGACTGTGACTGTGACTGTGTGTGTGTCTGACTGTGACTGTGTGTGTGTCTGACTGTGACTGTGTGTGTGTGTGTGACTGTGTGTCTGACTGTGTGTGTGTCTGTGACTGTGTGTGTGTGTGTCTGACTGTGACTGTGTGTCTGACTGTGACTGTGCGTCTGACTGTGACTGTGCGTGTGACTGTGCGTCTGACTGTGACTGTGCGTCTGACTGTGACTGTGCGTCTGACTGTGACTGTGTGTGTGTCTGACTGTGACTATGTCTGACTGTGATTGTGTGTGTGTGTGTTTGTTTGTCTGACTGTGATTGTGTGTGTGTGTGTCTGACTGTGACTGTGTGTGTCTGACTGTGACTGTGTGTCTGACTGTGACTGTGTCTGACTGTGACTGTGTGTGTGTGTGACTGTGACTGTGTGTGTGTGTGTGTGTCTGACTGTGACTGTGACTGTGTGTCTGACTGTGACTGTGTGTCTGACTGTGACTGTGTGTCTGACTGTGACTGTGTGTCTGACTGTGACTGTGTGTGTCTGACTGTGACTGTGTGTCTGACTGTGACTGTGTGTGTGTGTGTGTGTGTCTGACTGTGACTATGTCTGACTGTGACTGTGTGTCTGACTGTGACTGTGTGTCTGACTGTGACTGTGTGTCTGACTGTGACTGTGTGTGTGTGTGTGTGTGTGGGTCTGACTGTGACTGTGGGTCTGACTGTGACTGTGGGTCTGACTGTGACTGTGTGTGTGACTGTGTGTGTCTGACTGTGACTTTGTGTGTCTGACTGTGACTTTGTGTGTCTGACTGTGACTGTGTGTGTCTGACTGTGACTGTGTGTCTGACTGTGACTGTGTGTCTGACTGTGACTGTGTGTGTGTGTGTGTGTGTCTGACTGTGACTATGTCTGACTGTGACTGTGTGTGTGTGTGTGTGTGACTGTGTGTCTGACTGTGACTGTGTGTCTGACTGTGACTGTGTGTGTGTGTGACTGTGTGTCTGACTGTGACTGTGTGTCTGACTGTGACTGTGTGTCTGACTGTGACTGTGTGTGTGTGTGTGTGGGTCTGACTGTGACTGTGGGTCTGACTGTGACTGTGGGTCTGACTGTGACTGTGTGTGTGACTGTGTGTGTGTATGTGTCTGACTGTGACTGTCTGACTGTGACTGTGCGTCTGACTGTGACTGTGTGTGTGTGTGTGTGTCTGACTGTGACTGTGTGTGTCTGTGACTGTGCGTCTGACTGTGACTGTGCGTCTGACTGTGACTGTGTGTCTGACTGTGTGTGTGTCTGACTGTGTGTGTCTGACTGTGACTATGTCTGACTGTTATTGTGTGTGTGTGACTGTGTGTCTGACTGTGACTGTTTGTCTGACTGTGACTGTTTGTCTGACTGTGACTGTGTGTGTGTGTGTGGGTCTGACTGTGACTGTGGGTCTGACTGTGACTGTGTGTGTGACTGTGACTGTGTGTGTGTGTGTCTGACTGTGACTATGTCTGACTGTGACTATGTCTGACTGTGACTGTGCGTCTGACTGTGACTGTGCGTCTGACTGTGACTGTGCGTCTGACTGTGACTGTGCGTCTGACTGTGTGTGTGTGCGTCTGACTGTGACTGTGTGTGTGTCTGACTGTGTGTGTGTCTGACTGTGACTATGTCTGACTGTGATTGTGTGTGTGTGTGTGTCTGACTGACTGTGTGTCTGACTGTGACTGTGTGTCTGACTGTGACTGTGTCTGACTGTGACTGTGTGTGTCTGACTGTGACTGTGTGTCTGACTGTGACTGTGTGTGACTGTGTGTGTCTGACTGTGACTTTGTGTGTCTGACTGTGACTGTGTGTGTCTGACTGTGACTGTGTGTGTCTGACTGTGACTGTGTGTGTGTCTGACTGTGACTGTGTGTCTGACTGTGACTGTGTGTCTGACTGTGACTGTGTGTGTGTGTGTGTGTCTGACTGTGACTATGTCTGACTGTGACTGTGTGTGTGTGTGACTGTGTGTCTGACTGTGACTGTGTGTCTGACTGTGACTGTGTGTGTGTGTGTGTGTGTGTGTGTGTGTGTGTCTGACTGTGACTATGTCTGACTGTGTGTGTGTGTGTGTGTGTGTGTGTGTGACTGTGTGTCTGACTGTGACTGTGTCTGACTGTGACTGTGTGTGTGTGTGTGTCTGACTGTGACTGTGGGTCTGACTGTGACTGTGTGTCTGACTGTGACTGTGTGTGTGTGTGTGTGTCTGACTGTGACTATGTCTGACTGTGACTGTGCGTCTGACTGTGACTGTGTGTGTGTGTGTGTGTGTGTGTGTCTGGCTGTGACTGTGTGACTGTGACTGTGTGTGTGTCTGACTGTGACTGTGTGTGTGTCTGACTGTGACTGTGTGTCTGACTGTGTGTGTGTCTGACTGTGACTGTGTGTGTGTCTGACTGTGACTGTGTGTGTGTCTGACTGTGACTATGTCTGACTGTGCGTCTGACTGTGACTGTGACTGTGTGTGTGTCTGACTGTGACTGTGTGTGTGTCTGACTGTGACTGTATGTGTGTGTGTGTGACTGTGTGTCTGACTGTGACTGTGTGTCTGACTGTGACTGTGTGTCTGACTGTGTGTGTGTCTGTGACTGTGTGTGTGTGTGTCTGACTGTGACTGTGTGTCTGACTGTGACTGTGTGTCTGACTGTGACTGTGCGTGTGACTGTGCGTCTGACTGTGACTGTGCGTCTGACTGTGACTGTGTGTGTGTCTGACTGTGACTATGTCTGACTGTGATTGTGTGTGTGTGTTTGTATGTCTGACTGTGATTGTGTGTGTGTGTGTGTCTGACTGTGACTGTGTGTGTCTGACTGTGACTGTGTGTCTGACTGTGACTGTGTCTGACTGTGACTGTGTGTGTGTGTGTGTGTGACTGTGACTGTGTGTGTGTGTGTGTGTGTGTGTGTGTGTCTGACTGTGACTGTGTGTGTCTGACTGTGACTGTGTCTGACTGTGACTGTGTGTCTGACTGTGTGTGTCTGACTGTGACTGTGTGTGTCTGACTGTGACTGTGTGTCTGACTGTGACTGTGTGTCTGACTGTGACTGTGACTGTGTGTGTGTGACTGTGTGTGTGTGTGTGTGTGTGTCTGACTGTGACTGTGTGTGTGTGTGTGTGTGTGTGACTGTGTGTCTGACTGTGACTGTGTGTCTGACTGTGACTGTGTGTGTGTGTGTGTGTGTGACTGTGTCTGACTGTGACTGTGTGTCTGACTGTGACTGTGTGTCTGACTGTGACTGTGTGTGTGTGTGTGGGTCTGACTGTGACTGTGGGTCTGACTGTGACTGTGGGTCTGACTGTGACTGTGTGTGTGACTGTGACTGTGTGTGTGTGTGTGTGTGTCTGACTGTGACTGTCTGACTGTGACTGTGCGTCTGACTGTGACTGTGTGTGTGTCTGACTGTGTGTGTGTGTGTGTGTGTCTGACTGTGCGTCTGACTGTGACTGCGTCTGACTGTGACTGTGTGTCTGACTGTGTGTGTGTCTGACTGTGTGTGTGTCTGACTGTGACTATGTCTGACTGTGACTGTGTGTCTGACTGTGTGTGTGTCTGACTGTGTGTGTGTCTGACTGTGACTATGTCTGACTGTGATTGTGTGTGTGTGACTGTGTGTCTGACTGTGACTGTTTGTCTGACTGTGACTGTTTGTCTGACTGTGACTGTGTGTGTGTGTGTGGGTCTGACTGTGACTGGGTCTGACTGTGACTGTGTGTGTGACTGTGACTGTGTGTGTCTGACTGTGACTATGTCTGACTGTGACTATGTCTGACTGTGACTGTGCGTCTGACTGTGACTGTGTGTGTGTGTGTGTCTGACTGTGTGTGTGTGTGCGTCTGACTGTGACTGTGCGTCTGACTGTGACTGTGCGTCTGACTGTGTGTGTGTGTGTGTGTCTGACTGTGATTGTGTGTGTGTGTCTGACTGTGACTGTGTGTGTCTGACTGTGACTGTGTGTCTGACTGTGACTGTGTGTCTGACTGTGACTGTGTGTCTGACTGTGACTGTGTGTGTGACTGTGTGTGTCTGACTGTGACTTTGTGTGTCTGACTGTGACTGTGTGTCTGACTGTGACTGTGTGTGTGACTGTGTGTGTCTGACTGTGACTTTGTGTGTCTGACTGTGACTGTGTGTGTCTGACTGTGACTGTGTGTCTGACTGTGACTGTGTGTGTGTGTCTGACTGTGACTATGTCTGACTGTGACTGTGTGTGTGTGTGTGTGTGTGTGACTGTGTGTCTGACTGTGACTGTGTGTGTGTGTGTGTGTGTCTGACTGTGACTGGGTCTGACTGTGACTGTGGGTCTGACTGTGACTGTGTGTGTGACTGTGACTGTGTGTGTGTGTCTGACTGTGACTATGTCTGACTGTGTGTGTGACTGTGTGTGTGTGTGTGTGTGTCTGACTGTGACTGTGTGTGTCTGTGACTGTGTGTGTGTCTGACTGTGACTGTGTGTCTGACTGTGTGTGTTTCTGACTGTGACTGTGTGTGTGTCTGACTGTGACTGTGTGTGTGACTGTGTGTGTGTCTGACTGTGACTGTTTGTGTGTCTGACTGTGACTGTGTGTGTGTGTGTCTGACTGTGACTATGTCTGACTGTGACTGTGCGTGTGTGTGTCTGACTGTGACTGTGTGTGTGTCTGACTGTGACTGTGTGTGTGTGTGTGTCTGACTGTGACTATGTCTGACTGTGACTGTGCGTGTGTGTGTCTGACTGTGACTGTATGTCTGACTGTGACTGTGTGTGTGTGTGTGTGTGTGTGACTGACTGTGTCTGACTGTGACTGTGTGTGTGTGTGACTGACTGTGTGTGTCTGACTGTGACTGTGTGTGTGTCTGACTGTGACTATGTCTGACTGTGCGTCTGACTGTGACTGTGTGTGTGTGTGTGTGTGTGTCTGACTGTGACTGTGTCTGACTGTGACTGTGTGTGTGTGTGACTGTGTGTCTGACTGTGTCTGTGTCTGACTGTGACTGTGTGTCTGACTGTGACTATGTCTGACTGTGACTGTGCGTGTGTGTGTCTGACTGTGACTGTATGTCTGACTGTGACTGTGTGTGTGTGTGTGTGTGTGTGTGTGTGTGTGTGTGTGTCTGACTGACTGTGTGTCTGACTGTGACTGTGTGTGTGTGTGACTGACTGTGTGTGTCTGACTGTGACTGTGTGTGTGTCTGACTGTGACTGTGTGTGTGTGTGTGTGTGTCTGACTGTGACTGTGTCTGACTGTGACTGTGTGTCTGACTGTGACTGTGTGTGTGTGTGACTGTGTGTCTGACTGTGTCTGTGTGTGTGTCTGACTGTGACTGTATGTCTGACTGTGACTGTGTCTGACTGACTGTGTGTCTGATTGTGTGTTGTTGTGTTGTAGATGGTTCTGGAGTTGTGTCGAGGTCCGGTGGATCTCAGGAACATTCAGGCTCATCTGGACAAACTCCATCTTCCAGACGTGGCGCCTGGACAGCCGGTACAAGACTAACCTTATATACTATACACTAACTTTATATACTATACACTAACTTTATATACTATACACTAACCTTATATACTATACACTAACTTTATATACTATACACTAACTTTATATACTATACACTAACCTTATATACTATACACTAACCCTATATACTATACACTAACTTTATATACTATACACTAACCTTATATACTATACACTAACCCTATATACTATACACTAACCGTAACCCTGTAGAGGAAGTGCATATGTATTAATTTCAGGCAGTGTTTAACTGTATTATTACAGTCGAGTCAGCTTTATACAGTACAGACCGATTCAAAACAGCTTCACAGTAATAAACAGAAGCAATGAAACAAACTTCATCAGATATGAGAGGAATTCTGCTGTAAAGATTTTGCTGTTATTATTCAGTTCATGTTTTCTCTCTTCTGATCAGTAATAATGGTGTTTTGTGGTTTGTGTTCAGGCTCCTGATGCTGATTTGAGAACCTGCGTCACTACTTTCAAAGCTTTGGTTCTGGCGCTGCTGAAAGACCCGGTTGAGAAAGCTTATTTCTTTCAGGTTAGACACACATCAGGTTCATCCTTCACTGGTGTGTGTGTGTGTGTGTGTGTGTGTGTGTGTGTGTGTGTGTGTGTGTGTGTGTGTGTGTGTGTGTGTGTGTGTGTGTGTGTGTGTGTGTGTGTGTGTGAACATCCTGTCTGTGTCTCTCACACAGGAAGTGTTTCCTGTGGAATATGGCGCTGGGTTTGACACGGCACTGAAGGAAGTGATGTGGGATCTGCTCTCCAGCCTGGAGAAACTGCTTCCTGTGCCAGACTTGAAGAAGGTGCAGGACTCTATATAGATATAACTATAACCAGATATTAAATCTTGTGAAAGGCTTTCAAACGTATTTTAAAGTCGGCATGAAAGGGAAGTAGTGCTGGTCTCCTCTCCTCTATTGTGCCGTATATCCGAATGAAACGCTTCAGGAACAAGAACACGTGGGCGGGGCTTGATCGTGTCTGTGGGGAATTTATTGTATGGTTGTGGTTTTCTATTGGCTAATCTCATGTGAGTGACAGGTTCCTCCCCCCACATCATCAGAGAAGAGACGCTGCAAGAGGAACTTATTCTGATTCAAGATTATTAACACTAATGATGATGTGCACCCATAAATAATCTAGACACTGCAATAATCCATACACTGAACCTTTGTTCTCTCTCTCTCTCTCTCTCTCTCTCTCTCTCTCTCTCTCTCTCTCTCTCTCTCTCTCTCTCTCTCTCTCTCTCTCTCTCCCTCCTTCAGACGGTGTCGTGGCTCTCTGCTGCCCCCTCTGGCCTGGAGGACTGCATGTGCACCGACCCGAGCGACCTGCAGCTCCTCCTGCAGCAACACCGGCTGTTCAGCGCAGACACACACAGCTGGCAGACAGGCAAACACACTTCGGTTTTATTTGTGCTTTAGTCATATGCAAAACAGTTTTAACGGTTTTAAGATGAATATGCAATAAGAGCCATTTCTTTAGTTTCCAGTTGTCCCGTTAAGCTGCTTAATGTTGCAAACTTCTATTAGTTTATTATCGTAAACATAAACTTACCGGTTTGTATCACAGAAAGTTTTATTGTTCACTCCAGTTTGTTTTTATAATGTATTAGTAAATTTTTTATATGTTTGGGCACTCAATAGAATATATTATTATTATAAAACGTACAGTAGTATACACTATTTTAATGTTGCTGTGGGACAATGTGAGAGACACATTAAATTCATTATATTATTGTAAATATTATTATTAATAATTACTAGTGCAACAATAAAACACAATAGATACTTTTTATATTTATTGCACATACAACAACTGGCCAACAAAAGTCTACAAATAAATGATCCTAGTTAAGAAATGTACCATAAATAAATAATAATAATAAAATCTAATATTTTGCGGTAACGGTAATGGCGTTGTAACGGGGAAGCAGTGATTCGTTTGATTACCGTAAAACTTCAAATAATAGCCCGGGCCTTTATTTTCCCAAATCGCCGAACTGCACCGGCTTGTATTTGAGACAGGCCTTTAATGTAGTGCTGAGACTTCACCCTGTGCTGCAATATACAATTAGTTTTACATTAATTTACAGAAATCAGCTGGTTGAATGAAAATTGATGATGTTATCGGAATTTCAGGTAATATTCTCAATTCAGTTATCGGACGCTCTGAGGTAAAGTGAATTCAGACTGCAGACTAAGCAACGATTGTATTTAATTGTACAGTACAATCATAACACAGTACAGACATGATCTTAATTCCATAATGTCCTTATTAAACATAACAATATTGCTGGCCATAAGCGGACAAAGTGCGCGTCTGGTGTGCGATTCCTCGAGTTGTCATAGACGCGCCGGCGCCGCTAACTCTCTCTGCCTGCCTTGCTAGCGTTAGCAGCTCCCGCCAGATGCGCAGGGCTCTCTTGCGTGCGCAATCTGCACCACAGAACTGGCTTACACAGACGATCTGACGGGTTTAGAAGATTAAATACAACCCGAAACTAAAAAACAGACCAGTCCTCTATTTGAGACAGGCCTTTATTTATCCAAACCTGCAGCCACACCAGGCGTCTATTTGGGACTCGGCTATTATTTGAAGTTTTACGGTACTCGTTACTGAACGCGGTTTATTTATAACGGCGTTATTCCCATCACTGGTTGTGTGTGTGTGTCCTCTCTCAGGCGCTGCTCCCCGCTCCTCCGGCGACTGCATCATGTCTTCGCTCTCCGTCCCTCCATCGGCTCGAGCGGATCTGGCCTCGGATCAGGTGCTGTTCGTCCAGCCCGACTCCATCATCGTCACCGACTACACCGAGGTGGAGCTGAGCAGCCATGAGGAGGAGGAGGAGATGAAGATGGTGGAGCTGAGCAGCCATGAGGAGGAGGAGGAGGAGATGAAGATGGTGGAGCTGAGCAGCCGTGAGGAGGAGGAGGAGGAGATGAAGATGAAGATGGTGGAGCTGAGCAGCCGTGAGGAGGAGGAGGAGGAGGAGATGAAGATGGTGGAGCTGAGCAGCCATGAGGAGGAGCAGGAGGAGATGAAGATGAAGATGGTGGAGCTGAGCAGCCGTGAGGAGGAGGAGGAGGAGGAGATGAAGATGGTGGAGCTGAGCAGCCGTGAGGAGGAGGAGGAGGAGATGAAGATGGTGGAGCTGAGCAGCCGTGAGGAGGAGGAGGAGGAGGAGGAGGAGGAGGAGGAGGAGATGAAGATGGTGGAGCTGAGCAGCCGTGAGGAGGAGGAGGAGATGAAGATGAAGATGGTGGAGCTGAGCAGCCGTGAGGAGGAGGAGGAGATGAAGATGGTGGAGCTGCTGGAGGACGAGCCTTCAGCGAGTGAACATCCTCCTGTGGGGCCGAGTGAAGATCCCGCGCTCCTCACTCCTCACGAGGCCCGAGCCGAGCCCTCGGCGCCTGACGACGGTCTACAGGAGGACCAACCCGTCCAGCCGAACCCCGAGCGCCAGACACGCACGCCTGACGCAGGAAGTGACATCATAACACCGCAGGAAGCCACGGCTCCCGTGTCTGACGTTACCCAGAAGCCCCCGGTGCGGAGAGGGCGAGGAAGGCCGAGGAAATCTGCAGAGTCCACGGACGCCAGAACACCAGAGCGAGCCGCGTCCGTCACGCCGCAGACCCGCGGGCAGCAGCGGTGAGTGACGTGCAGATGATGAGACCAGTACCACTGATACTAACACTTTAGTTTCTCTTCTCTTCTATATCTACATAAAGCGTTAGACTAAACTGGGAAGGGTCATAGCACTAGCATATTGTTGTCCTATTGCTAGTTCACTGCTTCTATTGCTCTCCTCGTTTGTAAGTGGCTTTGGATGAAGGCGTCTGCTAAATGATTAAATGTAAATATGTGTTTCGTTCCAGGAGCGCCCTCGCACCGCACCGAGACTGCAGAGGTGAGTTCTGCTTTCACTAGTTTAAAATGATTTACCGCTAGAGCTACTAGTGAAGAAGACAACCATCAGTCAAGAACATGACCAGGTCGCTGGGATAAATCACTGTTGAACATGATTTGAACAAGCGTCTCTAGCGGGACTGTTATTTAACATAAATTTCAGTAATCATCATAAATGGGAAAGCTACCCTAAAACCTCCACATCTACTTCAAATTTAGAACACAACTTGATTATTGCAGCCAATCACAGACATATCTGATGAGCGCGTGAACACAACGACCAATCAGAGGTCTTTGATTCCGCTCAAAGCCTCACATTTTTTTAATTTCAGTATCGACTTGGTACCGAAGTCAGTACTTTTGACAACACTAGAATGCAGCTTTAACTCTGAGTCCATCACCATGTCAGAATGTCTCTCTGATGTTTCTCACAGACGCCGCTGACGCTCCAGAAGCTTCCAGCGTCCCGTCCCGCACGCGGAGAACCAGCAGAACCGAGCCGGCGGCCGCAGACAACCCTCGCGCTCGTCACGCGTGCTCCACCTGCGGGCGCAAGTTCACGCGGCGCTCAGACGTGCAGCGGCACCAGCTAACACACACCGGCGAGCGCCCGTTCCACTGCGCGCAGTGCCAGAAGACCTTCCAGCACGCCTGGGACTTGACCAAACACTGTCGCAAGATCCACGGCGAGGCTAGCTTCACCTGCCGCGAGTGCCAGAGCGCCTTCGCTAACCTGCGCGAGCTAACGGCGCACCACAAAAGAAGCCACGCGGGCGAGCCGCCGCACTACTGCTCCATCTGCGGAGACGCTAGTGCTAATCCCGCCGCGCTCGCTACGCACCGGCGGAGCCACAGCGCCACACACACCTACCGCTGCGAGCAGTGCGGCGAGGGCTTCGACACACTGATCCTGAGATCCGCTCACCGGCAGAGCCACCGCAGACGCTGCCAGTTCAAGTGCCCGCAGTGCGAGAAAACCTTCACGCGGCGTAGCGACGTGAGGCGGCACCAGCTAACGCACACCGGCGAGCGCCCGCATCAGTGTTCGCTCTGCGGGAAACGCTTCGGGCTTCGCTCCGGGCTTCAGAAACACATGAGCACACACACCGGTGAGCGTCCGTTTGCGTGTCCGCACTGTAGCAAGAGCTTCACGCAGGTCTCGATCCTGCGGCGTCACGAGCGCATGCACACGGGCGAGAGACCTTACCTGTGCTCACACTGCGGCAAACGCTTTCTCTCGCTCGGCGAGCTCATCAAACACGACAAGACCCACGCCGACGCTCGCCCGCACGCCTGCCCGCAGTGTAGCAAAGCCTTCAAGTTCAAGCGCTCGCTCCAGGAGCATCTGCTAGCGCACAGCGGCGCGCGGCCGTTCCCCTGCCGCTACTGCGGGAAGATGTTCGCTAAGGCCTTCGCGCTGACCCGACACCACCTGATCCACACGGGCGAGCGGCCCTACGCCTGCACACACTGCGAGCGCACGTTCCTCACCGGCGCAGAGCTAGCGCTGCACGAGCGCACACACACCGGCGAGAGGCCGTTCTCCTGCGCCGCGTGCCCGCGCCGGTTCCGTAGCTCGTCGGAGTTAGCACGACACCGGCGCACACACTCCGACCAGCGGCCCTACGCCTGCGGATACTGTCCCAAAGCCTTCGCTAGCGCCGCTAAACTCAAGAACCACACCAGGGTCCACACGCGCGAGAGCAAACCCAGACGCCCCGCCGTGAAGCTAGCCGAGGTCAACGTCATT
>NC_136884.1:45000-50000 GCF_949152265.1 Phoxinus phoxinus | reverse complement strand
AGCCTGATTATTTGATCGGAGTGCTCTTTCCGGTTTATATTCGGTAATCATTTCAGAGAGATAGGTTGGTGCTAAGCTATTTAAAGATTTATAAACTAATAGAAGTACTTTAAATTCTACTCTGAACCGCACTGGTAGCCAATGTAGTGAGCGTAAAATAGGGGTAATGTGCTCCCTTTTTTTTATGCCGCACAAAAAGCGTGCCGTAGCATTCTGTACATACTGCAAGCGAGCTAATGTATGTTGGTTGATTCCTAAATATAATGAGTTGCAATAATCTAACCTTGATGAAATAAAAACATGAATTAATTTCTCAAGGTCTTTGAATTAAACAAACGGCTTAACTTTTGCTAGTAGACGAAGCTGATAAAAACAAGTCTTTACAACTGAATTTATTTGGCGGTCAAACTTTAGATCGCTATCAAAGATGAAGCCTAGATTTTTAACCCAAGGTTTTAGGTACACAGACATTTCCCCTAAATCCAAATTTATAGATTTTGAGCGCTCAGATGGACTAAAAACAATAATTTCTGTTTTATCTTCATTAAAAATTAGAAAATTAAAAGAAAGCCATGCCTTAATCTCCTCTAAACATGCTTTAAATGACTCTAATTCAGCATAGTTTCGTTTTACAGGCAAATAAACCTGTGTGTCATCTGCATAGCAGTGAAAGGATAGTCCATATTTCGTAAAAATGGCCCCAAGAGGAAGCAAATACAAAGAGAATAATAGTGGCGCCAAAATAGAGCCCTGCGGAACTCCACAGAACAAATGTGCTTTACTCGAATAGTGGTCGCCCATCTTAACTGAAAAACTCCTATTCGTTAAAAATGATTTTAGCCATTTTAGTACCGTACCTCTTATACCAACACTATTTTCAAGACGATCAATAAGAACAGTATGATCAATAGTGTCAATAGACACTCAATAGACACTGGTAGATCCAGTGGTGTAGTCTACGTGATACGCAGGTATACGCCGTATAGGCTACCCACTAGGAAATGCCAAGTATTTCCGTATACCCACTAAAAAAAGCGTGAGGATACGTAACAACTTCGTTTTGTGACAGAACTTTCACACTTTCATTCATAAATTCACCGCGTCTGTGTTTGCAATGGACACAGATCAAATCGCGTGAATATTAAAAACTCAAAGAGACTGCAGTTGTTCAACGCGTCTCTGGGAATGAGCGCTCAATGTGTGCTCTACTACACACACACACTGAAGCAAGCGCGTGCTTGTGTCAGCGCTTCACTGTAGCCTATGAGGACATGATGTAGCTACACATGACACATGAACTTCATCACAGCGCTGCTATGAGAGTCACTTCATGAGAATTTCACCATTTCATTTGATAAAACTATCGCCATTCATTCGTATCATACACACACAGAAACTGTAATGTCTTTACGACAACCTGTCAAAATAAAAGTTCGGTATAAACTCAAAGAAATTATGAAAGAAATTGCACAGTAAAATGTACTGTAAAATAATAATAATGATGAAATCTATTAAAACTTATTTTAAAAAGGAATATCACACAAGTTTTCATACATGTTTTAATTTAAACAGTAAACTTGCCAAAACAATAACACAATTTTCTTTCAAAAGCACTATTTCTAAAAGTAAATTTGTATTTGTGCCTATAATGTTTTTTTATTATTATTATTGTCAGCTGATAAAACCTGTGCTTCGAGGACCATATTCATATAACATCTAAGGCTAAATGTAGAAAATCAGTCCAGTCTCCTCAGCTGTAAATGTCATTGGCTGTTAAAGTCTTGTGTTGCTTATAATAAATTGACATGTTGATAACACTTAGTCTCATAATGCTCTCAATTACATGTCGTTGCATACTGTATGCATTAGTGAGTGTGGTGGTGCTTATGGGGTGATGAGACGGGTTCGGGGGGGGGGGGGTCACAGTACTGAGTACTGAGTCACAGTATACTCACTACAAAAAACTAGACTACACCACTGGGTAGATCACATGATAATGACATCATGAGTACGTCCATATTGCATTCATATTGTAGAACATACTTTTTTTTAGCAGTCGTGAAGTAATTACTTGTTCAGAAGAAGTTCCTGCTCGAGAGAGGCATGGTGTGTGTCAGATAAACGTGAACGCATAAACGGACTTTTGTTACATTTCCTGTTTTGTAGTCAGGTTGTAGTTCTTCCCCAGGTGTATGTGATCCCATTAGCTCGTTAGCTGGTGAAGCTCGTTAGGCTGCGTTTCAGTCCCAAATGGCACACTGCGCTGTCGGGGTCGAGTCGGCGCGAGTGCTCAGGGTCGAGTCGGCGCGTGTGGTCGGGGTCGAGTCGGCGCGTGTGGTCGGGGTCGAGTCGGCGCGTGTGCTCGGGGTCGAGTCGGCGCGTGTGGTCAGGGTCGAGTCGGCGCGTGTGCTCGGGGTCGAGTCGGCGCGTGTGGTCGGGGTCGAGTCGGCGCGAGTGCTCAGGGTCGAGTCGGCGCGTGTGGTCAGGGTCGAGTCGGCGCGAGTGCTCGGGGTCGAGTCGGCGCGTGTGCTCGGGGTCGAGTCGGCGCGTGTGGTCGGGGTCGAGTCGGCGCGAGTGCTCGGGGTCGAGTCGGCGCGTGTGGTCAGGGTCGAGTCGGCGCGAGTGCTCGGGGTCGAGTCGGCACGTGTGGTCAGGGTCGAGTCGGCGCGTGTGGTCAGGGTCGAGTCGGCGCGTGTGCTCAGGGTCGAGTCGGCGCGAGTGCTCAGGGTCGAGTCGGCGCGTGTGGTCAGGGTCGAGTCGGCGCGAGTGCTCGGGGTCGAGTCGGCGCGTGTGGTCGGGGTCGAGTCGGCGCGAGTGCTCGGGGTCGAGTCGGCGCGTGTGGTCAGGGTCGAGTCGGCGCGAGTGCTCGGGGTCGAGTCGGCACGTGTGGTCAGGGTCGAGTCGGCGCGTGTGGTCAGGGTCGAGTCGGCGCGAGTGCTCAGGGTCGAGTCGGCGCGTGTGGTCAGGGTCGAGTCGGCGCGAGTGCTCGGGGTCGAGTCGGCGCGTGTGCTCGGGGTCGAGTCGGCGCGTGTGGTCGGGGTCGAGTCGGCGCGAGTGCTCGGGGTCGAGTCGGCGCGTGTGGTCAGGGTCGAGTCGGCGCGAGTGCTTGGGGTCGAGTCGGCGCGTGTGGTCAGGGTCGAGTCGGCGCGAGTGCTCAGGGTCGAGTCGGCGCGTGTGGTCAGGGTCGAGTCGGCGCGTGTGGTCGGGGTCGAGTCGGCGCGTGTGCTCGGGGTCGAGTCGGCGCGTGTGGTCAGGGTCGAGTCGGCGCGAGTGCTCGGGGTCGAGTCGGCACGTGTGGTCAGGGTCGAGTCGGCGCGTGTGGTCAGGGTCGAGTCGGCGCGAGTGCTCAGGGTCGAGTCGGCGCGTGTGGTCAGGGTCGAGTCGGCGCGAGTGCTCGGGGTCGAGTCGGCGCGTGTGCTCGGGGTCGAGTCGGCGCGTGTGGTCGGGGTCGAGTCGGCGCGAGTGCTCGGGGTCGAGTCGGCGCGTGTGGTCAGGGTCGAGTCGGCGCGAGTGCTTGGGGTCGAGTCGGCGCGTGTGGTCAGGGTCGAGTCGGCGCGAGTGCTCAGGGTCGAGTCGGCACGTGTGGTCAGGGTCGAGTCGGCGCGTGTGGTCGGGGTCGAGTCGGCGCGTGTGCTCGGGGTCGAGTCGGCGCGTGTGGTCAGGGTCGAGTCGGCGCGAGTGCTCAGGGTCGAGTCGGCGCGTGTGGTCAGGGTCGAGTCGGCGCGTGTGCTCGGGGTCGAGTCGGCGCGTGTGCTCGGGGTCGAGTCGGCGCGTGTGGTCGGGGTCGAGTCGGCGCGAGTGCTCAGGGTCGAGTCGGCGCGTGTGGTCAGGGTCGAGTCGGCGCGAGTGCTCAGGGTCGAGTCGGCGCGTGTGGTCAGGGTCGAGTCGGCGCGAGTGCTCAGGGTCGAGTCGGCGCGTGTGGTCAGGGTCGGGTCGGCGCGAGTGCTTGGGGTCGAGTCGGCGCGTGTGGTCAGGGTCGAGTCGGCGCGAGTGCTCAGGGTCGAGTCGGCGCGTGTGGTCAGGGTCGAGTCGGCGCGTGTGGTCGGGGTCGAGTCGGCGCGTGTGCTCGGGGTCGAGTCGGCGCGTGTGGTCAGGGTCGAGTCGGCGCGAGTGCTCAGGGTCGAGTCGGCGCGTGTGGTCAGGGTCGAGTCGGCGCGTGTGCTCGGGGTCGAGTCGGCGCGTGTGCTCGGGGTCGAGTCGGCGCGTGTGGTCGGGGTCGAGTCGGCGCGAGTGCTCAGGGTCGAGTCGGCGCGTGTGGTCAGGGTCGAGTCGGCGCGAGTGCTCAGGGTCGAGTCGGCGCGTGTGGTCAGGGTCGAGTCGGCGCGAGTGCTCAGGGTCGAGTCGGCGCGTGTGGTCAGGGTCGAGTCGGCGCGTGTGGTCGGGGTCGAGTCGGCGCGAGTGCTCAGGGTCGAGTCGGCGCGTGTGGTCAGGGTCGAGTCGGCGCGAGTGCTCAGGGTCGAGTCGGCGCGTGTGGTCAGGGTCGAGTCGGCGCGAGTGCTCAGGGTCGAGTCGGCGCGTGTGGTCAGGGTCGAGTCGGCGCGAGTGCTTGGGGTCGAGTCGGCGCGAGTGCTCAGGGTCGAGTCGGCGCGTGTGGTCAGGGTCGAGTCGGCGCGTGTGGTCGGGGTCGAGTCGGCGCGTGTGCTCGGGGTCGAGTCGGCGCGTGTGGTCAGGGTCGAGTCGGCGCGAGTGCTCAGGGTCGAGTCGGCGCGTGTGGTCAGGGTCGAGTCGGCGCGTGTGCTCGGGGTCGAGTCGGCGCGTGTGCTCGGGGTCGAGTCGGCGCGTGTGGTCGGGGTCGAGTCGGCGCGAGTGCTCAGGGTCGAGTCGGCGCGTGTGGTCAGGGTCGAGTCGGCGCGAGTGCTCAGGGTCGAGTCGGCGCGTGTGGTCAGGGTCGAGTCGGCGCGAGTGCTCAGGGTCGAGTCGGCGCGTGTGGTCAGGGTCGAGTCGGCGCGTGTGGTCGGGGTCGAGTCGGCGCGAGTGCTCGGGGTCGAGTCGGCGCGTGT
>NC_136884.1:22500-37500 GCF_949152265.1 Phoxinus phoxinus | reverse complement strand
TCCAATGTCACGGAATAATCTGGTTTACTCTTTTGTAGTGTGGTTTGGTCTACTAAAGTGTTGTACTTAAATAAACACTCACGAATGTGCCTGACGACTTCTCGCCGCCGATTCCTGGTGGGTTAGAGAACACCGAGTCGCATCCTGTCGTTTCAAAGAACAGTACACCGGCGAGCGCGAAGTAAATGCCTCGTCCATTTGGGTCGCCGTCAGTCAGACCCGCTCCACTCGAGGAGCGCCTGAGGAATAATCTCCGTTTCCGCTGAAATCGCTACATTATATTTCTCAACGAGCCGCGGCTGAAGATAACCGCCCGCCGTTGTGCCTTCCAGCCAAATATTGCGTTGCAAACATCAATAACAGCTTTAAGATGTCAATGCTGGCAAATGAGTGGGGTATCAGCGTGGTAATCAGCGGGGTATCAGTGGGGTATCAGCGGGGTATCAGTGGGGTATCAGTGGGGTATCAGCTGGGTATCAGTGGGGTATCAGCGGGGTATCAGTGGGGTAATCCGCGGGGTATCAGTGGGGTAATCAGCGGGGTATCAGCGGGGTATCAGCGGGGTATCAGCGGGGTATCAGTGGGGTATCAGTGGGGTAATCCGCGGGGTATCAGTGGGGTAATCAGCGGGGTATCAGCGGGGTATCAGTGGGGTATCAGCGGGGTATCAGTGGGGTATCAGCGGGGTATCAGTGGGGTATCAGCGGGGTATCAGCGGGGTATCAGTGGGGTAATCAGCGGGGTATCAGCGGGGTATCAGCGGGGTATCAGTGGGGTAATCAGCGGGGTAATCAGCGGGGTATCAGTGGGGTAATCAGCGGGGTATCAGCGGGGTATCAGCGGGGTATCAGCGGGGTATCAGTGGGGTAATCAGCGGGGTATCAGTGGGGTAATCAGTGGGGTAATCAGCGGGGTAATCAGCGGGGTATCAGCGTGGTAATCCGCGGGGTATCAGTGGGGTATCAACGTGGTAATCAGCGGGGTAATCCGCGGGGTATCAGCGGGGTAATCCGCGGGGTAATCCGCGGGGTATCAGTGGGGTAATCAGCGGGGTATCAGCGGGGTATCAGTGGGGTATCAGCGGGGTATCAGTGGGGTATCAGCGGGGTATCAGTGGGGTATCAGCGGGGTATCAGTGGGGTAATCAGCGGGGTATCAGCGGGGTATCAGCGGGGTATCAGTGGGGTAATCAGCGGGGTAATCAGCGGGGTATCAGTGGGGTAATCAGCGGGGTATCA
This sequence comes from Phoxinus phoxinus, assembly GCF_949152265.1. NCBI lineage: Eukaryota > Metazoa > Chordata > Actinopteri > Cypriniformes > Leuciscidae > Phoxinus > Phoxinus phoxinus. The sequence continues at coordinate 36,262 of NC_136884.1, read as the reverse complement.
GCGGGGTATCAGCGGGGTATCAGTGGGGTAATCAGCGGGGTATCAGTGGGGTAATCAGTGGGGTAATCAGCGGGGTAATCAGCGGGGTATCAGCGTGGTAATCCGCGGGGTATCAGTGGGGTATCAACGTGGTAATCAGCGGGGTAATCCGCGGGGTATCAGCGGGGTAATCCGCGGGGTAATCTGCAGGGTATCAGTGGGGTATCAGCAGGGTATCAACGTGGTAATCAGCGGGGTAATCCGCGGGGTATCAGCGGGGTAATCCGCGGGGTATCAGCGGGGTAATCCGCGGGGTATCAGCGGGGTATCAGCGGGGCATCAGCGTGGTATCAGCGTGGTATCAGCGGGTTATCAGCGGGGTAATCCGCGGGGTATCAGCGGGGTATCAGCGTGGTATCAGCGGGGTATCAGCGGGGTATCAGCGTGGTATCAGTGTGGTATCAGCGGGGTATCAGCGGGGTAATCAGCGGGGTATCAGCAGGGTAATCCGCGTGGTATCCGCGGGGTATCAGCGTGGTATCAGCGGGGTATCAGCGGGGTATCAGCGGGGGTATCAGCAGGGTAATCCGCGGGGTATCAGCGTGGTATCAGCGGGGTATCAGCGGGGTATCAGCGTGGTATCAGCGTGGTATCAGCGTGGTATCAGCGGGTTATCAGCGGGGTTATCAGCGTGGTATCAGCGGGGTATTAGCGGGGTATCAGCGTGGTATCAGCGTGGTATCAGCGGGGTATCAGCGAGGTAATCAGCGGGGTATCAGCAGGGTAATCCGCGTGGTATCCGCGGGGTATCAGCGTGGTATCAGCGGGGTATCAGCGGGGTAATCAGCGGGGTATCAGCGGGGGTATCAGCAGGGTAATCCGCGGGGTATCAGCGTGGTATCAGCGGGGTATCAGCGGGGTATCAGCGGGGTATCAGCGGGGTAATCAGCGGGGTATCAGCAGGGTAATCCGCGTGGTATCAGCGGGGTAATCAGCGGGGTAATCAGCGTGGTATCAGCGTGGTATCAGCGGGGTATCAGCGGGGTATCAGCGGGGTATCAGCGGGGTAATCAGCGGGGTATCAGCAGGGTAATCCGCGTGGTATCAGCGGGGTAATCAGTGGGGTATCAGCAGGGTAATCCGCGGGGTATCAGCGGGGTAATCAGCGTGGTATCAGCGGGGTATCAGCGGGGTATCAGCGCGGTATCCGCGGGGTAATCCGCGGGGTATCAGCGGGGTAATCCGCGGGGTAATCAGCGTGGTATCAGCGGGGTAATCAGCGTGGTATCAGCGGGGTATCAGCGGGGTATCAGCGTGGTATCAGCGGGGTAATCAGCGTGGTATCAGCGTGGTATCAGCGGGGTAATCAGCGGGGTATCAGCGGGGTATCAGCGTGGTATCAGCGGGGTAATCCGCGGGGTATCAGCGGGGTAATCCGCGGGGTATCAGCGTGGTATCAGCGGGGTATCAGCGGGGTAATCCGCGGGGTATCAGCGTGGTATCCGCGGGGTATCAGCGGGGTAATCCGCGGGGTATCAGCGGGGTATCAGCGGGGTATCAGCGCGGTATCCGCGGGGTAATCCGCGGGGTATCAGCGGGGTAATCCGCGGGGTAATCAGCGTGGTATCAGCGGGGTAATCAGCGTGGTATCAGCGGGGTATCAGCGGGGTATCAGCGTGGTATCAGCGGGGTAATCAGCGTGGTATCAGCGTGGTATCAGCGGGGTAATCAGCGGGGTATCAGCGGGGTATCAGCGTGGTATCAGCGTGGTATCCGCGGGGTATCAGCGGGGTAATCCGCGGGGTAATCCGCGGGGTATCAGCGTGGTATCAGCGGGGTAATCAGCGGGGTATCAGCGGGGTATCAGCGTGGTATCAGCGGGGTAATCCGCGGGGTATCAGCGGGGTAATCCGCGGGGTATCAGCGTGGTATCAGCGGGGTATCAGCGGGGTAATCCGCGGGGTATCAGCGTGGTATCAGCGGGGTAATCCGCGGGGTAATCCGCGGGGTATCAGCGTGGTATCCGCGGGGTATCAGCGGGGTAATCCGCGGAGAGCTGTGCAGCTAATGCTCGACGTGAGCTGAGGTTAGCTTACTTGTTTAATATAAAGGCACCAGAAAACATGAAATGGTATTTACTCCAGTAACCCTTTCCTGGGGGAGGAGCCACCCACTTTTTTTTTTTGCTTCGACGCCCGTGCTCAGAGCCACACCCACCTAATACATCATCGCCATGGACCAATGGCAGCTCGGGACTCGACCTAACTTTGCTGTGGCCGGACCTCGTTTGAAGTGACGTCCTGTGTGTCGGGGCCTTCAGTGTGCAGCTTCATCAGTCAACATACATTTGATGCGCATTGAGGTTTACATGTTAACCCATCCTGAAACATCACGGACACATTTAACGTGTGTGTGTGTGTGTGTGTGTGTGTGTGTGTGACAGCATCCATAATGCCGTGATCTCCGTGTTCCAGCGGAGGGATCTGGCAGAGAACGAGCTCTACGCACTGAACGAAGGCGTCAGGTGAGAGACATTACTGGCATTACTGGCAGCGCCTCCACTCGACACACGTCACGCGGATGATAACGCTGTGTGTGTGTGTGTGTGTGTGTGTGTGTGTGTGTGTGTGTGTGTGTGTGTGTCTAGGCAGCTCCTGAAGACTGAGCTGGGCTCCTTCTTCACAGAGTATCTGCAGGTGATGTACCGAGTCTCAGTAATCTCACTAATGAAGCGTCTGTGAACTGAGTGTGTGTGTGTGTGTGTGTGTGTGTGTGTCACAGAATCAGCTGCTGACGAAGGGGATGGTGATTCTTCGAGATAAAATCCGCTTTTATGAAGGTAAGATTATTTTATATTTTAAGATCTAATGAATGAGATTCAGACATCAGAACGTATTTGGGTTTGGAGCACAATCTGTGTGTGTGAGTTTCTGAGTGTGTGTGTGAGTGAATAAGTGTGTTCACTGGTATTGTATTCCGGTGTGTGTTCAGGTTCCAGGACACACACACACACACACTACACTATGAGGATACTCTGATGTCCTTATGATTCAAAACACAAAATAAACACACGAAGCGATTTTTATTAAAATGTAAAAATGCAGAAAGTTTTCTGTGATGGTTAGGGTTAGTGGATAGAAAATGTCATTAGCTCAGTATAAAAACCATTAAACAGTGTGTGTGTGTGTGTGTGTGTGTGTGTGTGTGTGTGTGTGTGTGTGTGTGTGTGTGTGTGCAGGTCAGAAGCTGCTGGATTCTCTGGCAGAAACGTGGGACTTCTTCTTCTGTGATGTTCTGTCCACACTGCAGGCCATCTTCCACCCCGTACAGGTGCTTCACACACACACACACACACACACACACACACACACACACACACACACACACACACACACACACACCCCGTACAGGTGCTTCTCACACACACACACACACACACACACACACACACACACCCCGTACAGGTGCTTCACACACACACACACACACACACACACACACACACACACACACCCCTTACAGGTGCTTCACACACACACACACACACACACACCCCGTACAGGTGCTTCTCACACACACACACACACCCCGTACAGGTGCTTCTCACACACACACACACACACACACACCCCGTACAGATGCTTCACACACACACACACACACACCCCGTACAGATGCTTCACACACACACACACACACACACACACACACACACACATACACACACACACACACACACACACACACCCCGTACAGATGCTTCACACACACACACACACACCAGTGAACCGTGTGTGTGTGTGTGTAGGGGAAGGAGCCGTCGGTCCGTCAGCTGGCTCTGCTGCATTTCAGGAACATCATCACTCTGAACACGAAGCTGGAAGAAGCTCTGAGTCGACAACGCGCTCGTGTGCCTCCCTCCATCATCCAGATGCTGCTCATCCTGCAGGTGTGTGTGTGTGTGTGTGTGTGTGTGCCTCCCTCCATCATCCAGATGCTGCTCATCCTGCAGGTGTGTGTGTGTGTGTGTGTGTGCCTCCCTCCATCATCCAGATGCTGCTCATCCTGCAGGTGTGTGTGTGTGTGTGTGTGTGTGTGCCTCCCTCCATCATCCAGATGCTGCTCATCCTGCAGGTGTGTGTGTGTGTGTGTGTGTGTGTGTGTGTGTGTGTGTGTGTGTGTGTGTGCGCCTCCCTCCATCATCCAGATGCTGCTCATCCTGCAGGTGTGTGTGTGTGTGTGTGTGTGTGTGCCTCCCTCCATCATCCAGATGCTGCTCATCCTGCAGGTGTGTGTGTGTGTGTGTGTGTGTGTGTGTGTGTGTGTGTGTGTGTGTGTGTGTGTGCGCCTCCCTCCATCATCCAGATGCTGCTCATCCTGCAGGTGTGTGTGTGTGTGTGTGTGTGTGTGCCTCCCTCCATCATCCAGATGCTGCTCATCCTGCAGGTGTGTGTGTGTGTGTGCCTCCCTCCATCATCCAGATGCTGCTCATCCTGCAGGTGTGTGTGTGTGTGTGTGTGTGTGTGTGCCTCCCTCCATCATCCAGATGCTGCTCATCCTGCAGGTGTGTGTGTGTGTGCCTCCCTCCATCATCCAGATGCTGCTCATCCTGCAGGTGTGTGTGTGTGTGTGTGTGTGTGTGTGTGTGTGTGTGTGTGTGTGTGTGCGCCTCCCTCCATCATCCAGATGCTGCTCATCCTGCAGGTGTGTGTGTGTGTGTGTGTGTGTGTGTGTGCCTCCCTCCATCATCCAGATGCTGCTCATCCTGCAGGTGTGTGTGTGTGTGCCTCCCTCCATCATCCAGATGCTGCTCATCCTGCAGGTGTGTGTGTGTGTGTGTGTGTGTGTGTGTGTGCCTCCCTCCATCATCCAGATGCTGCTCATCCTGCAGGTGTGTGTGTGTGTGTGTGTGTGTGCCTCCCTCCATCATCCAGATGCTGCTCATCCTGCAGGTGTGTGTGTGTGTGTGTGTGTGCGCGCCTCCCTCCATCATCCAGATGCTGCTCATCCTGCAGGTGTGTGTGTGTGTGTGTGTGTGTGTGTGTGTGCGCCTCCCTCCATCATCCAGATGCTGCTCATCCTGCAGGTGTGTGTGTGTGTGTGTGTGTGTGTGCCTCCCTCCATCATCCAGATGCTGCTCATCCTGCAGGTGTGTGTGTGTGTGTGTGTGTGTGTGCCTCCCTCCATCATCCAGATGCTGCTCATCCTGCAGGTGTGTGTGTGTGTGTGTGTGTGTGTGTGTGTGTGTGTGTGTGCGCGCCTCCCTCCATCATCCAGATGCTGCTCATCCTGCAGGTGTGTGTGTGTGTGTGTGTGTGTGTGTGCCTCCCTCCATCATCCAGATGCTGCTCATCCTGCAGGTGTGTGTGTGTGTGTGTGTGTGCGCGCCTCCCTCCATCATCCAGATGCTGCTCATCCTGCAGGTGTGTGTGTGTGTGTGTGTGTGTGTGCCTCCCTCCATCATCCAGATGCTGCTCATCCTGCAGGTGTGTGTGTGTGTGTGTGTGTGTGTGTGTGTGCGCGCGCCTCCCTCCATCATCCAGATGCTGCTCATCCTGCAGGTGTGTGTGTGTGTGTGTGTGTGTGTGTGCCTCCCTCCATCATCCAGATGCTGCTCATCCTGCAGGTGTGTGTGTGTGTGTGTGTGTGCGCGCCTCCCTCCATCATCCAGATGCTGCTCATCCTGCAGGTGTGTGTGTGTGTGTGTGTGTGTGTGTGCCTCCCTCCATCATCCAGATGCTGCTCATCCTGCAGGTGTGTGTGTGTGTGTGTGTGTGTGTGTGTGTGTGCGCCTCCCTCCATCATCCAGATGCTGCTCATCCTGCAGGTGTGTGTGTGTGTGTGTGTGTGTGTGTGTGCCTCCCTCCATCATCCAGATGCTGCTCATCCTGCGTTTGTGTGTGTGTGTGTGTGTGTGCGCCTCCCTCCATCATCCAGATGCTGCTCATCCTGCAGGTGTGTGTGTGTGTGTGTGTGAGTGAGAAGAACCTGTACGGGGGCGGGTGTGTGTGTGTGTGTGTGCCTCCATCATCCAGATGCTGCTCATCCTGCAGGTGTGTGTGTGTGTGTGTGTGTGTGTGTGTGTGTGTGCGCCTCCCTCCATCATCCAGATGCTGCTCATCCTGCGTTTGTGTGTGTGTGTGTGTGTGTGCGCCTCCCTCCATCATCCAGATGCTGCTCATCCTGCAGGTGTGTGTGTGTGTGTGTGTGTGTGTGTGTGCCTCCCTCCATCATCCAGATGCTGCTCATCCTGCAGGTGTGTGTGTGTGTGTGTGTGTGTGTGTGTGCCTCCCTCCATCATCCAGATGCTGCTCATCCTGCGTTTGTGTGTGTGTGTGTGTGTGTGCGCCTCCCTCCATCATCCAGATGCTGCTCATCCTGCAGGTGTGTGTGTGTGTGTGTGTGTGTGTGTGTGCCTCCCTCCATCATCCAGATGCTGCTCATCCTGCAGGTGTGTGTGTGTGTGTGTGTGTGCCTCCCTCCATCATCCAGATGCTGCTCATCCTGCAGGTGTGTGTGTGTGTGTGTGTGTGTGTGTGTGCCTCCCTCCATCATCCAGATGCTGCTCATCCTGCAGGTGTGTGTGTGTGTGTGTGTGTGTGTGTGTGTGCCTCCCTCCATCATCCAGATGCTGCTCATCCTGCAGGTGTGTGTGTGTGTGTGTGTGAGTGAGAAGAACCTGTACGGGGGCGGGTGTGTGTGTGTGTGTGTGCCTCCATCATCCAGATGCTGCTCATCCTGCAGGTGTGTGTGTGTGTGTGTGTGTGTGTGTGTGCCTCCATCATCCAGATGCTGCTCATCCTGCAGGTGTGTGTGTGTGTGTGTGTGTGTGTGTGTGTGTGTGTGTGTGTGTGTGTGTGTGTGTGTGTGTGTGTGTGTGTGTGTTCCAGAGGTGGGAGACTCGAGTCGCAATTTTCTGGACTTGAGACTTGTCTAGATCTCTGAAAAGACTCGACTTGACTTTAGACTTGACTCGGACTTGTGCCTATTTACTTGAAATGACTTGTGGAAAATATTTTTTTCAATTATTGTGATTTTAAAAAAAATATATTTAAGAATGAACTATATTTATACGCATGCGTAAACCGCTAGACGCTATCCGGAACCCGCTTGCCGCAGATCCCTCCGCAGACACCGCTACACCACCAGCTCCAGCCCAGGATAATAACGTTCGGGTTTAGAGATGACGCGTACACGGCCAAGAAAACATCGGCTGTGTGTAATATCTGCAGTGCCAAGATAAGCGATTCATCGGCCACAACTTCAAATTTCATTCGTGACTTCAAGTTGCACAGCGAGAAGTGTTGTTGGACTCACTGGGCTAACGCAGAGGTTATGCTAGTTTTCAAGCATGAGGTTTTCTGTGGTATCTACTTCCAACTTTAATCAAAAAGCTAGCGATATAATAATGTAAACTTGAGGTCCACATTCACAACGGGTGTGCTGTCCCGTGCCTGTCTAAAACCTGCTACCGGTATGTAATGTCCAGATGTGCACCTCGGCGATCTCAGCTAGCGGCCGCTGAAACAGAGACGTGTGAGGATGCTTTTGTTTAGTTCACACGTTCCTATATGCAGGGCTAGCACAAGATGGGAACAGTTGTATTAATTCTTGTTTTCTTGTGTTCATTTAATTTATTTTTATTTTAGAGCATTTAAAGTGCTTCTTAACAATATTTTATTACACACGTTAATTTATTTATTTTTGTAACCCATCATCAGCCCTCTGTGTCTAAAGTAATAAAAGTCTCCGAGTTAAAAAATGTGCCAAACGAGCCTGTGTGCGACTTGACTTGAGACTTGCATTTAGTGACTTACTCCCACCGTTCCTGAGTCGATGCAGAGCAGAAACTGCCAGCTTTAAACTTACAGGAAGGAGTTGCAAGACAAATGTGTGTGTGTGTGTGTGTGTGAGAGAAGTGAAACATGTTTTTCTCTCTATGAGTGAAATATATCTACACACAACTGATATTTTTAAGTCAGCTGTGTGTGTTTCTGGTTTGATGTGGATTGTGGTCGTATTTCCTGTGTTTGTGTGTGTGTGTGTGTGCGCGTGTGTGTCGGTGTGCACGAGGCTAAAGGTGTGTGTGTGTGTGTCAGGGTGTGCACGAGGCTAAAGGTGTGTGTGTGTGTGTGTGTGTCAGGGTGTGCACGAGGCTAAAGGTGTGTGTGTGTGTGTGTCAGGGTGTGCACGAGGCTAAAGGTGTGTGTGTGTGTGTGTGTGTCAGGGTGTGCACGAGGCTAAAGGTGTGTGTGTGTGTGTGTGTGTGTGTGTCAGGGTGTGCACAAGGCTAAAGGTGTGTGTGTGTGTGTCAGGGTGTGCACGAGGCTAAAGGTGTGTGTGTGTGTGTGTCAGGGTGTGCACGAGGCTAAAGGTGTGTGTGTGTCAGGGTGTGCACGAGGCTAAAGGTGTGTGTGTCAGGGTGTGCACGAGGCTAAAGGTGTGTGTGTGTGTGTGTCAGGGTGTGCACAAGGCTAAAGGTGTGTGTCAGGGTGTGCACAAGGCTAAAGGTGTGTGTGTGTGTGTGTGTGTGTCAGGGTGTGCACGAGGCTAAAGGTGTGTGTGTGTGTGTGTGTGTGTCAGGGTGTGCACGAGGCTAAAGGTCTGTGTGTGTGTGTGTGTGTCAGGGTGTGCACGAGGCTAAAGGTGTGTGTGTGTGTGTGTGTGTGTCAGGGTGTGCACGAGGCTAAAGGTGTGTGTGTGTGTGTGTGTGTGTCAGGGTGTGCACGAGGCTAAAGGTGTGTGTCAGGGTGTGCACGAGGCTAAAGGTGTGTGTGTGTGTGTGTGTCAGGGTGTGCACGAGGCTAAAGGTGTGTGTGTGTGTCAGGGTGTGCACGAGGCTAAAGGTGTGTGTGTGTGTGTGTGTGTCAGGGTGTGCACGAGGCTAAAGGTGTGTGTGTTTGTGTGCCAGGGTGTGCACGAGGCTAAAGGTGTGTGTCAGGGTGTGCACGAGGCTAAAGGTGTGTGTGTGTGTGTGTCAGGGTGTGCACAAGGCTAAAGGTGTGTGTGTGTGTCAGGGTGTGCACAAGGCTAAAGATGTGTGTGTGTGTGTGTCAGGGTGTGCACGAGGCTAAAGGTCTGTGTGTGTGTGTGTGTCAGGGTGTGCACGAGGCTAAAGGTCTGTGTGTGTGTGTGTGTCAGGGTGTGCACAAGGCTAAAGGTGTGTGTGTGTGTCAGGGTGTGCACAAGGCTAAAGGTGTGTGTGTGTGTGTGTCAGGGTGTGCACGAGGCTAAAGGTGTGTGTGTGTGTGTGTGTCAGGGTGTGCACGAGGCTAAAGGTGTGTGTGTGTGTGTGTGTGTGTGTCAGGGTGTGCACGAGGCTAAAGGTGTGTGTGTGTGTGTGTGTGTGTGTGTGTGTGTGTGTCAGGGTGTGCACGAGGCTAAAGGTGTGTGTGTGTGTGTGTGTCAGGGTGTGCACGAGGCTAAAGGTGTGTGTGTGTGTGTGTGTCAGGGTGTGCACGAGGCTAAAGGTGTGTGTGTGTGTGTGTGTGTCAGGGTGTGCACGAGGCTAAAGGTGTGTGTGTGTGTGTGTGTGTCAGGGTGTGCACGAGGCTAAAGGTGTGTGTGTGTGTGTGTGTCAGGGTGTGCACGAGGCTAAAGGTGTGTGTGTGTGTGTGTGTCAGGGTGTGCACGAGGCTAAAGGTGTGTGTGTGTGTGTGTGTCAGGGTGTGCACGAGGCTAAAGGTGTGTGTGTGTGTGTGTGTGTGTGTGTGTCAGGGTGTGCACGAGGCTAAAGGTGTGTGTGTGTGTGTGTCAGGGTGTGCACGAGGCTAAAGGTGTGTGTGTGTGTGTGTGTGTGTGTGTGTGTGTGTGTGCCAGGGTGTGCACGAGGCTAAAGGTGTGTGTGTGTGTGTGTGTGTGTCAGGGTGTGCACGAGGCTAAAGGTGTGTGTGTGTGTGTGTCAGGGTGTGCACGAGGCTAAAGGTGTGTGTGTGTGTGTGTGTGTGTGTGTCAGGGTGTGCACGAGGCTAAAGGTGTGTGTGTGTGTGTGTGTGTGTGTGTGTGTCAGGGTGTGCACGAGGCTAAAGGTGTGTGTGTGTGTGTGTGTGTCAGGGTGTGCACGAGGCTAAAGGTGTGTGTGTGTGTGTGTGTGTCAGGGTGTGCACGAGGCTAAAGGTGTGTGTGTGTGTGTGTGTGTGTCAGGGTGTGCACGAGGCTAAAGGTGTGTGTGTGTGTGTGTCAGGGTGTGCACGAGGCTAAAGGTGTGTGTGTGTGTGTGTGTGTGTGTGTGTGTGTGTGTGTGTGTCAGGGTGTGCACGAGGCTAAAGGTGTGTGTGTGTGTGTGTGTGTGTCAGGGTGTGCACGAGGCTAAAGGTGTGTGTGTGTGTGTGTGTCAGGGTGTGCACGAGGCTAAAGGTGTGTGTGTGTGTGTGTGTGTGTGTGTGTGTCAGGGTGTGCACGAGGCTAAAGGTGTGTGTGTGTGTGTGTGTGTGTCAGGGTGTGCACGAGGCTAAAGGTGTGTGTGTGTGTGTGTGTGTGTGTCAGGGTGTGCACGAGGCTAAAGGTGTGTGTGTGTGTGTGTGTGTGTGTGTCAGGGTGTGCACGAGGCTAAAGGTGTGTGTGTGTGTGTGTGTGTGTGTGTCAGGGTGTGCACGAGGCTAAAGGTGTGTGTGGTGAGTACCTGAGGCTGGAGGCTCTGGTCCAGATGGTGGTTTCTCCGTATCTGGGAACTCACGGGCTTTTCTCCAGCGACGGCTCCGTCATGCAGTCTTCGTGTGTGTTGGGTGAGCGGATTCTCCTCATTACACACACACACACACACACACACACACACACTGATCTTGATTAGATTCCCTTAAGAACATTTAACATCCATGAATGCTTTCCATTCCACAAACGGTTCTTTAAAGTGATTTTGTTTTCCGCACTGATAACATTTTTTTTTCTATAAAAGAGTGATGTGTGTGTGATCCGTTGTGGAACTCCTTATCTGTGAGAGTGTGTGTGATCCGTTGTGAAACTCCTTATCTGTGAGAGTGTGTGTGACCAGTTGTGTGTTGTCCTCAGAGAAGCGGCTCTGGAGGCGCTGGCCGCGCTCAGACTCGCCGCTGAAGAACCTCGTGGTTCGGTCCAAGAGCTACAACATCCCGATGCTGACGCCGGTGAGCGAACACGAGCCCGAGCCCGGCGGGGTCCGGCGCCACTCCGTGTGTCGGATGACCTCGTTCGAGGAGGAGCCCGTGTTCACCGAGGCGCCGCCCAGCCCGATCCTGAACGTCTGTGAGGGTCCTCCCATAATCCCCGAGCCGGAACCGGACCGGGCCTCCTCCTCTAGTCCCGAGACCGTGGTGGACTCCGACACCGAGGGAATATTCATCGACTTCAGCCGGCAGCGCTCCAGCTCGTCTGAGGTCAGCCAGGAGAGCGAGAGCCTGGCGTGACCCCTGAGACATCACACGTGACCCTTGACCTCTGAGACATAGCGCCTGACCTCTGAGACATCACACGTGACCCCTGACCTCTGAGACACCGCGCCTGACCCCTGAGACATCACATGTGACCCCTGACCTCTGAGACACCGCGCCTGACCCCTGAGACATCACACGTGATCCCTGACCTCTGAGACACCGCGCCTGACCCCTGACCTCTGAGACTGCGCCTGCGTGTGTTCAGGATAGCAGGCTAACACACTGTATCGCAGGAGTTCTGCCGGTCGCACTGCTCAGAGGATGTGGAGTGACAAGGGTTCGCTCTAATAACTGAGATCAATGAGGCCTGTGATCAGTCAGCGCCTGACCCCTGACCCTGTGCTGACCGGAGGAAAAGCGACGGCATAATGAGAGATTTATAAGCAGGTCATTTTTGACCCGGACACCACAAGTGTAACAAAGTGGGAAAAACCCCTGGAGAAAGTTGGATTGTCTTGAAGTCAGTGATGGCCTGTGTGAGAGTCAGTGAGTCAGTGAGTCAGTGATGGCCTGTGTGAGAGTCAGTGAGTCAGTGATGGCCTGTGTGAGAGTCAGTGAGTCAGTGAGTCAGTGATGGCCTGTGTGAGAGTCAGTGAGTCAGTGATGGCCTGTGTGAGAGTCAGTGAGTCAGTGATGGCCTGTGTGAGAGTCAGTGAGTCAGTGATGGCCTGTGTGAGAGTCAGTGAGTCAGTGATGGCCTGTGTGAGAGTCAGTGAGTCAGTGATGGCCTGTGTGAGAGTCAGTGAGTCAGTGAGTCAGTGATGGCCTGTGTGAGAGTCAGTGAGTCAGTGATGGCCTGTGTGAGAGTCAGTGAGTCAGTGAGTCAGTGATGGCCTGTGTGAGAGTCAGTGAGTCAGTGATGGCCTGTGTGAGAGTCAGTGAGTCAGTGATGGCCTGTGTGAGAGTCAGTGAGTCAGTGATTGCCTGTGTGAGAGTCAGTGAGTCAGTGATTGCCTGTGTGAGAGTCAGTGAGTCAGTGATGGCCTGTGTGAGAGTCAGTGAGTCAGTGATGGCCTGTGTGAGAGTCAGTGAGTCAGTGATGGCCTGTGTGAGAGTCAGTGAGTCAGTGATGGCCTGTGTGAGAGTCAGTGAGTCAGTGATGGCCTGTGTGAGAGTCAGTGAGTCAGTAATGGCCTGTGTGAGAGTCAGTGAGTCAGTAATGGCCTGTGTGAGAGTCAGTGAGTCAGTGATGGCCTGTGTGAGAGTCAGTGAGTCAGTGATGGCCTGTGTGAGAGTCAGTGAGTCTGTGAGTGAGTCAGTGAGTCTGTGAGTGATGGCCTGTGTGAGAGTCAGTGAGTCAGTGATGGCCTGTGTGAGAGTCAGTGAGGGCCTGTGTGAGAGTCAGTGAGTCAGTGATGGCCTGTGTGAGAGTCAGTGAGTCAGTGAGTCAGTGATGGCCTGTGTGAGAGTCAGTGAGTCTGTGAGTGAGTCAGTGAGTCTGTGAGTGAGTCAGTGATGGCCTGTGTGAGAGTCAGTGAGTCAGTGATGGCCTGTGTGAGAGTCAGTGATGGCCTGTGTGAGAGTCAGTGAGTCAGTGATGGCCTGTGTGAGAGTCAGTGAGTCAGTGATGGCCTGTGTGAGAGTCAGTGATGGCCTGTGTGAGAGTCAGTGATGGCCTGTGTGAGAGTCAGTGAGTCAGTGAGTCAGTGATGGCCTGTGTGAGAGTCAGTGAGTCAGTGATGGCCTGTGTGAGAGTCAGTGAGTCAGTGATGGCCTGTGTGAGAGTCAGTGAGTCAGTGATGGCCTGTGTGAGAGTCAGTGAGTCAGTGAGAGTCAGTGAGTCAGTGATGGCCTGTGTGAGAGTCAGTGAGTCAGTGATGGCCTGTGTGAGAGTCAGTGAGTCAGTGAGAGTCAGTGATGGCCTGTGTGAGAGTCAGTGAGTCAGTGATGGCCTGTGTGAGAGTCAGTGAGTCAGTGAGAGTCAGTGAGTCAGTGATGGCCTGTGTGAGAGTCAGTGAGTCAGTGATGGCCTGTGTGAGAGTCAGTGAGTCAGTGAGTCAGTGAGAGTCAGTGAGTCAGTGATGGCCTGTGTGAGAGTCAGTGAGTCAGCGGCTGTTAGTGGTTCTGAAGTTCACTCATTCTCATTGCCAGATCTAATGGACTAATGAACACACCCCTTTAACTATTATAGAAAGATCAATATTTATAGGATTTAAAATTTAATAAGTCAAAGTATTTTTCAATAAAATGTTACTTGAGAAAAGACCAGAGAACGGTCAGTAATAAAGCCGGACAGAAGCAATCGAGCACAGGAGTTTCTGACGGGGAGATGATTGATGCGCATCAGTGTTATCTGCACGGTTAGATCTGTGATGCACAGGTGTGCTGGGACACGTCATCTTCATCATCTTCATCATCATCATCTTCATCTCCAG
>NC_136884.1:5000-10000 GCF_949152265.1 Phoxinus phoxinus | reverse complement strand
CACACGCACACTAGCTCACACGCACACTAGCTCACACGCACACTAGCTCACACGCACACTAGCTCACACGCACACTAGCTCACACACACACGCACACTAGCTCACACACACACGCACACTAGCACACACACACACTAGCTCACACGCACACGCACACTAGCTCACACGCACACTAGCTCACACGCACACTAGCTCACACGCACACTAGCTCACACGCACACTAGCTCACACACACACGCACACTAGCACACACACGCACACTAGCTCACATGCACACTAGCTCACACACACACACGCACACACACACACACTAGCTCACACACACACACGCACACTAGCTCACACGCACACGCACACTAGCTCACACGCACACTAGCTCACACGCACACTAGCTCACACACGCACACGCACACTAGCACACACACGCACACTAGCTCACACACACACTAGCACACACACGCACACTAGCTCACACACACACTAGCACACACACGCACACTAGCTCACACACACACGCACACTAGCACACACACGCACACACACGCACACTAGCTCACACACACACGCACACTAGCACACACACGCACACTAGCTCACACACACACGCACACTAGCACACACACACACGCACACTAGCACACACGCACACTAGCACACACACGCACACTAGCACACACACGCACACTAGCACACACACGCTAGGGCTGAACCCGAATATTCGAATAATCGTTCGGTGGGTTGGTATTCGATTTGAAAATTTGACATTCGAATATTCGTTTTTTTTGTTGTTGTTGTTTTTTGCACACCTGGGATCCCCGCGAAACGGTTCTCATTCGCGCTTGAATAAGGCCGGCGACACACTGGCTGCGTGGCACGTCCGGTTTTGTTCCGGCACCATGTTGACCGGTTGGAGTTCGCACACTACCTGTGGTACACGAGTCTCAGGAAAACACGTGCATGCGAGAAAAAGAACCAACGCCTAATATGTTAATATGTCATTTTGACACGAATACATATTAATAAATGTAATTTTGATGTTTGAAAGTGATAGGTTTTGACATAAATGGAAATATAAACTATAAATATTTAAAATATTATCGATTATACTGACCAGACCGATCTACTGTGTGGACAGAAGTGCAACAGCGGAGTGTGTGTGGAAGTGCATGAGAACAGCGGAGTGTGTGTGGGCAGAAGTGCATGAGAACAGCGGAGTGTGTGTGGACAGAAGTGCAACAGCGGAGTGTGTGTGGACAGAAGTGCAACAGCGGAGTGTGTGTGGGCAGAAGTGCATGAGAACAGCGGAGTGTGTGTGGGCAGAAGTGCATGAGAACAGCGGAGTGTGTGTGGACAGAAGTGCAACAGCGGAGTGTGTGTGGACAGAAGTGCATGAGAACAGCGGAGTGTGTGTGGACAGAAGTGCAACAGCGGAGTGTGTGTGGACAGAAGTGCAACAGCGGAGTGTGTGTGGAAGTGCATGAGAACAGCGGAGTGTGTGTGGGCAGAAGTGCATGAGAACAGCGGAGTGTGTGTGGACAGAAGTGCAACAGCGGAGTGTGTGTGGACAGAAGTGCATGAGAACAGCGGAGTGTGTGTGGACAGAAGTGCAACAGCGGAGTGTGTGTGGACAGAAGTGCAACAGCGGAGTGTGTGTGGACAGAAGTGCAACAGCGGAGTGTGTGTGGACAGAAGTGCATGAGAACAGCGGAGTGTGTGTGGGCAGAAGTGCAACAGCGGAGTGTGTGTGGACAGAAGTGCATGAGAACAGCGGAGTGTGTGTGGGCAGAAGTGCATGAGAACAGCGGAGTGTGTGTGGACAGAAGTGCAACAGCGGAGTGTGTGTGGACAGAAGTGCATGAGAACAGCGGAGTGTGTGTGGACAGAAGTGCAACAGCGGAGTGTGTGTGGACAGAAGTGCATGAGAACAGCGGAGTGTGTGTGGGCAGAAGTGCATGAGAACAGCGGAGTGTGTGTGGACAGAAGTGCAACAGCGGAGTGTGTGTGGACAGAAGTGCAACAGCGGAGTGTGTGTGGACAGAAGTGCATGAGAACAGCGGAGTGTGTGTGGACAGAAGTGCAACAGCGGAGTGTGTGTGGACAGAAGTGCAACAGCGGAGTGTGTGTGGAAGTGCATGAGAACAGCGGAGTGTGTGTGGGCAGAAGTGCATGAGAACAGCGGAGTGTGTGTGGACAGAAGTGCAACAGCGGAGTGTGTGTGGACAGAAGTGCAACAGCGGAGTGTGTGTGGACAGAAGTGCATGAGAACAGCGGAGTGTGTGTGGACAGAAGTGCAACAGCGGAGTGTGTGTGGACAGAAGTGCAACAGCGGAGTGTGTGTGGACAGAAGTGCATGAGAACAGCGGAGTGTGTGTGGACAGAAGTGCATGAGAACAGCGGAGTGTGTGTGGACAGAAGTGCAACAGCGGAGTGTGTGTGGACAGAAGTGCATGAGAACAGCGGAGTGTGTGTGGAAGTGCATGATGAGCTTGTGTTTTGGGTTAAGCTGCGTTGTTTTGACATTGTGGGAAATTTTACCCGTTATTATCAATCTAAATTAATCTCGTTTTTAATTTAACTTAATTTCGTTTTTCTTTATTTAAATTTCATTTTTTCTTAGTTTAAATTTCGTTTTTCTTTATTTAAATTTCGTTTTTTCTTTATTTAAATTTTGTTTTTTCTTTATTTAAATTTTGATTTTTCTTTATTTAAATTTCGTTTTTCTTTATTTAAATTTCGTTTTTTCTTTATTTAAATTTTGATTTTTCTTTATTTAAATTTCGTTTTTCTTTATTTAAATTTCGTTTTTCTTTATTTAAATTTCGTTTTTTCTTTATTTAAATTTTGATTTTTCTTTTTTTAAATTTAGTTTTTCTTTATTTAAATTTAGTTTTTCTTTATTTAAATCTACTAGACTACCTTAAAAGTATTGCTTAATTTAACAGACCTGTGTGTGTGTGTTTTATCACTATAGTGCAGTGTCCGCGTTCTCCCTTGTGGAGTCGATTGGATGAACGGTTCTCGAAATAATCAAAATGCAAACAGACATACAGACACATAGGCCTAGAGATTCCTGCTTTTATTAGAGAGAAGATTATGTTCAGCACTCTCTCTCCGAAGCTTCGAATATTCGATGTTCATTACTACCGAAGCTTCGAATATTCGATGTTCATTACTACCGAAGCTTCGAATATTCGATGTTCATTACTACCAAAGCTTCGAATATTCGATGTTTATTACTACCGAAGCTTCGAATATTCGATGTTCATTACTACCGAAGCTTCGAATATTCTATGTTTATTACTACCGAAGCTTCGAATATTCGATGTTCATTACTACCGAAGCTTCGAATATTCGATGTTCATTACTACCGAAGCTTCGAATATTCGATGTTCATTACTACCGAAGCTTCGAATATTCTATGTTTATTACTACCGAAGCTTCGAATATTCGATGTTCATTACTACCGAAGCTTCGAATATTCGATGTTCATTACTACCGAAGCTTCGAATATTCGATGTTTATTACTACCGAAGCTTCGAATATTCGATGTTCATTACTACCGAAGCTTCGAATATTCGATGTTCATTACTACCGAAGCTTCGAATATTCTATGTTTATTACTACCGAAGCTTCGAATATTCGATGTTTATTACTACCGAAGCTTCGAATATTCGATGTTCATTACTACCGAAGCTTCGAATATTCGATGTTCATTACTACCGAAGCTTCGAATATTCTATGTTTATTACTACCGAAGCTTCGAATATTCGATGTTCATTACTACCGAAGCTTCGAATATTCGATGTTCATTACTACCGAAGCTTCGAATATTCTATGTTTATTACTACCGAAGCTTCGAATATTCGATGTTTATTACTACCGAAGCTTCGAATATTCGATGTTCATTACTACCGAAGCTTCGAATATTCGATGTTTATTACTTCCGAAGCTTCGAAACTCAAAAAATGGTTTTCGGACCAGCACTAACACACGCAAGGTCTCTCGCTCCCTCACCCGGGAGAGTTTAGCTAATTTGCGGGAACTTCCGGGAGACTTGGGATGTCTGCTATAGAGATATTAAAAACTAGAAACCTTTATTTAGTTCCCTTAACCGCTTTTGAATTGGAACCGGTATCGTTCAATTCTATGACCGCTGTGTTGCGTTCAGTCCAAGATGGCGGCGCTGCAGCTCTGCGCACGGGGGCGTTTGTTGCAATGGAACGCTCTATTGAGTTTCGCCTCTTGGTACTTCTATACTCTTCGACTAACACACACACACACTAACACACACACACACACACACACTAACACACACACACTAACACACACACACACACTAACACACACACACACTAACACACACACAAACACACACTCACCTGCTTGTACGTTCTCTCCGCGACGCTGAGCAGGAAGAAGAAGAGCCAGACGAGACACACTCGCACCAGCAGGCTCACACACACCATGCCGATCACGAGCGGGTCCGTGGAGCCGATGGCGATGCACAGGATTTCTCCGGCCGGGAGCGCCGACAGCAGATCCTCGTCTTTATACTGGAACAGTCGGAACGCCAGCGGAGTCAATCCCAGCGCCACCGACACCAGATTCCCAAAGATCTGATAACCGATCCCTGGAGTGCAGAGGTTCACCTGAGACCACACACACACACACACACACACACACACACGGTGAGATTCACACACACTCATCATCACCTGAGACGACACACACACACACACACACACAGTGAGATTCACACACACTCAGGCCCAGACTCTCACACACACTCACTCAGACTCTCACACACACTCACTCAGACTCTCACACACACTCACTCAGGCTCTCACACACACACACACACACACACACACTCACTCACCCGGTTCATGATCATGCCACTGATCTCCAGCACAGACATGTCTGCTTTCTTGCACTCGTTTCCCTCCCACACGATGGCGCTGACCCGCTCCAGGCCCGGGTTAGAGCTGTGGAGCCACGGG
>NC_136883.1:38952694-38977694 GCF_949152265.1 Phoxinus phoxinus | reverse complement strand
CCCCTGGGGGGACTCTACCCCTGGGGGGACTCTACCCCTGGGGGGACTCTACCCCTGGGGGGACTCTACCCCTGGGGGGACTCTACCCCTGGGGGGACTCTACCCCTGGGGGGACTCTACCCCTGGGGGGACTCTACCCCTGGGGGGACTCTACCCCTGGGGGGACTCTACCCCTGGGGGGACTCTACCCCTGGGGGGACTCTACCCCTGGGGGGACTCTACCCCTGGGGGGACTCTACCCCTGGGGGGACTCTACCCCTGGGGGGACTCTACCCCTGGGGGGACTCTACCCCTGGGGGGACTCTACCCCTGGGGGGACTCTACCCCTGGGGGGACTCTACCCCTGGGGGGACTCTACCCCTGGGGGGACTCTACCCCTGGGGGGACTCTACCCCTGGGGGGACTCTACCCCTGGGGGGACTCTACCCCTGGGGGGACTCTACCCCTGGGGGGACTCTACCCCTGGGGGGACTCTACCCCTGGGGGGACTCTACCCCTGGGGGGACTCTACCCCTGGGGGGACTCTACCCCTGGGGGGACTCTACCCCTGGGGGGACTCTACCCCTGGGGGGACTCTACCCCTGGGGGGACTCTACCCCTGGGGGGACTCTACCCCTGGGGGGACTCTACCCCTGGGGGGACTCTACCCCTGGGGGGACTCTACCCCTGGGGGGACTCTACCCCTGGGGGGACTCTACCCCTGGGGGGACTCTACCCCTGGGGGGACTCTACCCCTGGGGGGACTCTACCCCTGGGGGGACTCTACCCCTGGGGGGACTCTACCCCTGGGGGGACTCTACCCCTGGGGGGACTCTACCCCTGGGGGGACTCTACCCCTGGGGGGACTCTACCCCTGGGGGGACTCTACCCCTGGGGGACTCTACCCCTGGGACTCTACCCCTGGGACTCTACCCCTGGGACTCTACCCCTGGGACTCTACCCCTGGGACTCTACCCCTGGGACTCTACCCCTGGGACTCTACCCCTGGGACTCTACCCCTGGGACTCTACCCCTGGGACTCTACCCCTGGGACTCTACCCCTGGGACTCTACCCCTGGGACTCTACCCCTGGGACTCTACCCCTGGGACTCTACCCCTGGGACTCTACCCCTGGGACTCTACCCCTGGGACTCTACCCCTGGGACTCTACCCCTGGGACTCTACCCCTGGGACTCTACCCCTGGGACTCTACCCCTGGGACTCTACCCCTGGGACTCTACCCCTGGGACTCTACCCCTGGGACTCTACCCCTGGGACTCTACCCCTGGGACTCTACCCCTGATTAAAAATAATTGAAAAAATACATACAATTAAAAGATACAAAATTAACACATTTTATTATTTTTCTCAAAACAAATTGTTAAACATTTATAATACACAAGAAAACATAATAAAACAAAAATACATTACAGGTCAATCAACCCCTTAAATACAAAAGGCAACACAGGTGGTGACAGAGAAAACCATCTTGGAGGAGATAACAGAGGGAACAGTGAGGGAGAACATGGCAGGAAAGATCAACAGGATGTAGGGCCACGGCACAGTCGATAAAAGGATAGGTGGACCTTTGGTGAATGGGTGATACCGGACCAAGGTGAAGCCAGAAGGACGAGGAAGCCCGATACAGCTTAAGGGAGTAAGGGCCATGGTGGAGCTGATAGGTTGACAGAGTAAGGTTAACAAAGCCAGAGGATCAACACCTAGCAGTGTTAATTTCGTTGACGAATAATTTGTCATTTTCGTCAACGACATTTTTTCACAGATGAAAACGAGACGATAACTAAATAAAAACAGGTTTAAATGACGACAACTATGACGAAAATGTATTGACATTTTCGTCAACGAATAAAAACTAGACGAAAATGTTAGGGAGGGACGATTGGGGAAGTGATCCAGTCAGAACTGATTTGCGCTTGGGGTATGCGCACATTTGAATTGTAACGTGCTGATCTACCCGGCGCGGTGGCACACAATGCGCTTGATGCATGTCTCATAAATCGTTAAAAAATGTAAACGTCTGGGAGAAAGAGAAGAGCAGACATGGATTGATTTGAATAAGAGTGACGACGCGAAAGAGAGCTTTATTCGGTATGTTTTTCTGTGCGAACACACACGCTCACACACACACACACCAGACCCGAAGCGTGCGTAGCCCTGCAAACAGCTGTATACAGCGCGCTGCGCGCAAGGACTGAATTGAGCTCTCTTTCGCGTCTGAATGGACAAATACACACAACGTTGTCTAAATGTCCGTTTTGGAGACAAACAAAGCGTAAACAAAGTTGGTTATGTCTTTACAGAACGGACAGTTGTGAGAATATCGGATGTGCATCAGCAGTGCTGGATCTGCACACTAGGTCTTAAAGTGACAGTGCGTAATAAACCTATTGCCTTCTGTACACTTAATATTGATCAAACAACAAAATAAAAAGAGAAAAGCATACACTGCTGTTTAATAGCTTTAATAAGGATTAATTATATTTAATTTATACAAATAAATATATCTGCTTGAAAGAATAAAGAATGATGTATGTAAGTTAAAGACTGTATTCATTGGAGAGAAAAAAAGACTGTTCTACTTTAGAAGTTTAAGATATTATTTTGTGTCACAGTGCTAAATCTGTGTCTGTGTTGCATGTTCAAATTTTAAAAATAATTTATATTAACAGGTTAATAGATGTTTTCTGCGGGAATATAATGGGTTTGGAAATTTTAGAGAAATGCATTACAATTGAACTAAACCCATTCTATTTTAGTCGACTATATCTACTGTAGATTTAGTCGACTAAAATCTTATTGTATTTAGTCGACTAAAACTAGACTAAAACTAAAACAATTCAGATGACTAAAATATGACTAAAACTAAAATGCCATTTTAGTCAAAAGACTATGACTAAAACTAAATCAAAATTTGCTGTCAAAATGAACACTGACACCTAGGCGGAGCTGGTAAATTGGAAGCCTAAGGCGTGGGCCAATGAAGGATGAGTTAAAGGGCTAAAAGGAGCCATCAGATACAGGCCCTATTTACTACTTGACATGGGTAGAGCAGATATGGGAAAGACATCTGACTGCACTGTCTAAACAGCTGGAGGGACCAGTTGATATATGATAATGGGAACACAAAATAAACCAAAACAGAACATAAGCCTAACAAGTACTTTAAAGTAATTTAGAAAAATGTAATAAAAGGGTTAGGATTTACAAATAGGGCATTACAAATTACACAAAGTAGCATATGGGCATGAGAAAAATCATTAAAGCCTGGTAACAAAAAGGTTAACAAAGGCTTTAAAAAACAGAACATGGAAAATAGAAATATGGACCATAACCAAAGTACAAAAAGAATTTAAAACGAAAACAAAATAAAAAGTGTAATTAAATAAGACAAGTAAGTTTACAACTTTCATACAAAGCTTTACAATATGAGGAGCAAACAATATCATAAAATGCAGACAGAGGAAGAAACAAAAGAAAACTATATAGTAAAAAAAGAAAAATGTCATTAAAATAAAAACTTTCAAAATAAAATAAAGACCTAAATATGTCATAAATGCAAAGACAGAAAAAAAGTGTCATAAAATAGAAAGGGTGAATAATAATAAAAAGAGGACAAAGACAAATTTGATCAGAAATGGAACAAGAGGCAAAGTCATAAATACAAAAAGCTACTTAGAACAATATAAATAAATAACACTTAAGAAAAAAAAATATAAACATTATATATAATCCAGGTCTCAGTAAATCCAGTTTAACAGCGCAGCCCTTAAACACTGCATTCAGTCTATATTACAATTCAACCCATTCTGATTCAACACTGTACAAAACTAACTTTATGTATTTGTAATTTCTGTTTAATATTTTAAATGTTTTAATTCATTTATGACAGTCAATAAAAGATGTGCTCGTACATGCCGGTTACAAAATGGTGGCTGTATTAAAGCACACAACGATGGAGATAAGTTCAGGAGACTTTTAATAGAACAATCAACAGAAGAATCACAAGGAGAAACACTGCACATCAACAATAACTTAAATGCAAGCCAACGACCAGGGCGAAACAGAGGACCACATTACTATAATCAGAGGATCAAAGGTGCCATAATAATGAACAGATTTCTCTTCTAATTTCAAATACTTTTTCCTTTGATAAGATTCCAAGGACTTCAACTGGTTGACATTTTCAAATGTGCCACTTTTACTTGCTGTACATAGCATAACTTGCATCAAAACATTTACTAACTTTGTGCAAACTGAAATCAATCAGTGAAAACTATTTTTAGGGACAACATTAGCCAGGATTCCTAACATCGAGGGCAAAATGGCTCTTTGGTCCAATTAACCGTACACACAACAATGCCCTTAAAACGCTGCATTCAGTCTATATTACAATTTAAGCCATTCTGATTTAACACTGTACAAAACTAACTTTATGTATTTCAATGAAAACATAAAAAAAATTAAACAGAAATTAAATTTATGACAGTCAATAAATAATGTGCTCGTAAATGCCTACTAGGCAAACTACTAAATTATTCAACATAAAGAAAAAATAAGTTCTTAATTCAATGTTCAATTACTTACGTAAATTGCACAAATCTAAAGGACTCATGTTTGGGACTAAAATAAAACAAGTCCCTTTAGACCTGTTAGGTACACAAATACAGTCCTCGGGTATCAATGTCAGTCATCTCAATTTCGTGAATGATTCACAAAACAATAATTTAGCAGATTAAAGATAGCTTCGTCATTTTCATTTTCTGACGCGATCGGCTGACGATCTTCCTTCATCAGTTTTGTCGTCTGTGCAGCGACTCTACTGGAATGCAGCAAATTTATGTTGTAATGTGCCATTGATAATTAAACAAAACGCTTGACTTTAATAAACAGTTACCTATCTAAGCATCAAGAACGGTAAAACAAACGCTATCGGCCAACAGCATGTAGGCAACAATGAGATTCGATCTCAGATCGCTTGAAGCTCCGTGAGGCTCATGTTGTTGCGTTGACCACAGAGCTATCGTCGGACCACGGTTAAGATCACGTCTTATGTTCTTGCTCTTGTAGACTAATATTTTTCTATTGCAATGTTTTATGTTGAAATATTTTCATTATTTATTAAATGTGTTACATTTTATTTCAGTATTATGATTATGAATTCGTTTAACTACATGTTTCACTTGAATTGATCTGCTACCACATTTCAATCACTCTCAATGATTGAGAGTCAGATTACGTAATAGAGAGAAGAAACTGACACTTTTCAAAGTCTGCGATTGTAGCGCCTCTTAGCGGTCAAAGGCAGCAAATATACAGGAACGGCGGCAGTAAAAGTATTATTCTGGTTGAGTACCAACTGTATTTGTCTTCAATCTCTTGACACAGCTCCTCACTTCCAAATCACAACCAAACTCTTGATTGGGTCATCACATGTTAGCTCAATATTAACTTTTTTTTTTTAAATATATGAAAATACAAATATACAAAAAGGGTAGAGATCTACAAAACAAATTATGTACAAGTGAAAAATAAACAACATTAAAATAAATGTCTTACCCTCACTTCAGTTGGTTCTTCACTCTCCAAACTACATCACAGACTGACAGTCCTGTGCAGGATCAGCCTGTGGGCATTTATACTTATGGGCACAACCACTGACAGGAATACAGACAACCAGGAATAAAATTCAACAAACAACCAAATCTCAATATAATTAACTTTCTGTACATGCCCTAATCCACAAATTATTATTTAACAGCCATGAATACATACTGTCTTTCCTCAATTAAAAACAATTACATAAATAAATAAAAACATTCCCCTTCATCTTCTACACTTGGTTTCTCCCAACTTCCAACATGCACCACAGCATAGATATAAAAGTTCATCCCAAAAGCTGTTCTGGTTTTTCAATTGGTTCTAGCAAGCTGTCTAGCAAGCTTGGGCATTTGTTTCTATTAATTTGGCTTGTTTTAATTAAATTCTGCTAAGTAAAACATGATGTATAAGCTCATATGACTGTACAAAGACATACTACTGTGTTTAAGTTGAAATTTGGAAAGATTCATTACCTGATTCATGTAAAAAGGTTGGGATATTTATATCTACTATTCTTATCTTTTTCATTCGGTCAGGCTGATGTGACGATGTCTCCAGATCTGTTCTTCTGCCATGTGCTTTCTCTGCCAGGATTCATATGAAAGGTAGGTTGAAAGTTTCTTTTAATTAACATTTTTAATAAATTTATGTTTGATGATGTATCAGTCAAAGTCCATAATGGGTTTTGGATTAACTTTAACCCTAACTTGTTGAGCAGCTGAGATTTTGATTATTAATCATTCAAACCCCCTTCTATATCCTGGTATTTTGCTATGAGCTCATCAATGTTTAGTAGTCCTCCGACCTTACAACAACACTGGAGTAGTTTTTGTTATTCACAGCATTCAAACACTTCACATGTGATGCTTGGGTTAAAAAATTGTTGAACGACTTGGTCTTCCACCATGTTAGTTCTTTTATTTGTATTTGTAGTTTGAACCTTCACAGATATTGATATTATCAGCGGGTAACTGGCCATTTATTGACTGATGTTAGCACATTAGCACATTAGCTGTTGTGTGCGGTGTAAGATTTGTCACAAACTGACAGCTGTACTGATATCCAAAATGTCAAAACTTTTAAACTGCTAGCTATTACACTTACACAGCTTACCACTGTAAACTATTTATTTGACTGCTTTCAGTACAAATAATGCCTGTTCACCAGGCTGGTGTGTTTGTGTTTCCGAGTCTGCTGGTTCTGTGATGCAGTTTATAATGATGCTTTCGATGGTGCCGCAGTAAAAGACTGTCAAGATCTTAACAGACAGCTTGCATTAGTCTCTGATAAACTGATAAAGAATAGCTTGCATTCAATACAAATAAAAGTCTGCCAAATGAAAAAAACACATATTTCCTTAATAATTTATTTTACATACAAAACAAATAAACATCAACCACACGATCTTTGTCTTATTTTCTATGGTCTCCCCCTACATAAATGTAATAACTAATGCTCGTACCTGTTCTTAACTGTATTGTCCAAGACCTGAGCTATTTGGCCTATTAATATTTGATTTAATTCATAACCAACTTCTTTAATGGGATCATAAAATAAAAAAACACAGACAATTCTGCCGACCCACATATGTCTTGAGTGCATAGAAAGGTCCTGGGATGGCTAATACATGACTCTTTCCTTGCAGTTATGAATGGGAACATTTTCCCCAAACCATAACCCAATTTTTGTCCACAAACTCTATAAACTCATGTTTCCTCATGTGTGGATTCGAACCCACTGATCAAACAACCGAACACAATAGTTCAGTGTGTCTTGAGCCACAAGGTGGAGCCAGATCACTACGGACAAAAGTGCCACTCGGCAGCAATTGCAAATGGAAGCTGGCAAATTATTTTAAAAACGATTACAGTAATAACAGAAATAAAACTTTGTAGATAGCCTATTTGTTTAACATAAAAAAGAAAATAAATTAAATAAAATATAAAAATTTCACCATCCAAATATCCACTGGAAAATTTTTGTTTTCACAGCAGTGGGTCATTATTACTCTAGCCGCTGTGGCGAGACACCTTTACATGATATGCTGTGGTCTAGGAAAAATGGAAACAGTAACGCACAAAAGTTAATTATTGGTTTGGCCAAAAATACTGCAATTTAATACATTGTAAAGTTTTATAACTAGTGCTGACAATCAATACAAAAATTAACTATATTAATCACTAATGTTTTTCTGTGATTAATCGTGATCAAAAACAATTTCTTTTTAAGTCTATTTTATGCTGTAATAATTTTGCAGTTAATCTCCAAATTAATGTAGAAACAACATAAAGACTTTTATTTTAAATACTTGTTAAATGGCATCTTTTTATGAAGGAAGGCCAATATCACTGATACTAATACAGCTACTGATGTCTCTAGGAAAACCATTTTTTTCCCCAATTTTAAACATTAATTATAGTTATTCAACATTAAGGTGTATTGAAAGCTATCATATTTTTTCTGTACATTTATTAGGATTAAAAAAATATAACAACTTTTAATTTAAAGCTGCAGTCCGTAACATTTTTGGGTTAAAAACTTTTCTAAATAATTTTTTTTAAGTAAGTACATAACCAGCCAGGGTTCAAAACTCTCTGCTTGCCGTAGCTCGATTCAAAACTGTAAGCTTATAATAATGTTTTTAATTCCAGTGGAACTGGTGGATTTCCGAGGAAAATTCAAACATGTCTTTGCGTCATTACGTCACATCTGTACACATACAGAAGAGTCTCGGCTAGTAGGCTATGCATGTGAGGATGCTGGAGATTTACAGCCTTTTCTCACAGCACTTGATATAATTAAACTTATCAATTTGATGGGGGATCCAGAAAGGTTCAAAAGACAATCACCAGTGAAAACCGGAGACTCACAGAAACAGAGTGGCTACAGAAAAAAAAGAGGCTGCAATCCGGACCATGCGAAGACAAGAATAATGTCGGAAGGGCATTAAATGTAATCACGCAATGCTGATGATGTCACCAATTTGAGAACAAAGTATAATTTGCACGGTTTGACGTGATATGATAAGCGATCGTTATATTTAATCAGCGTGATTTACTGCAATGCTTTTTTCCCTTAGTTGATCAGAACAAAAGTGGATGTTACTTGTTCAGAACATTTTCCAGTGAAAATTCATATGTTGGTCACACTTCCAAAAAGTATAATGTGTGATTGCGAATGCCAGTGTCCACACCGGCGGCGACTGACAGCCGCACATTTCCCTCGAACATCGGATTAATCCGCGCTGTGCCGTATAATAATTCTGCTAATAACTGCAATTGCAGATTTTGAACAGAGATGGCGACAAAGAGGAAAAACTACGGACGACAGCTTTAAGTGAACTTAAAACAATCCTCACATAAACCCTTAATAAATGTAATATTTACATGTGCCCTTCCTTCCTGTCTAACAGGTAGGAAATATACAGAAATTAAATAAAGTTATCAAACAGTCTGCACTGCATAAATTATAAATTAAATATAGATTAATCTTTATTAAAGCTACAAAAGTTCTTTAGTCAAGAGCAGTGAGTAATTTTCTCTGTTCCCTTTGTTCTTTGATTAACATTAATGGCAGACAGCATTAGTGGCTACTGTCTCTTTAGGATCTGCAGATGCTGACCGACGCAGATCTCACACGAGCCTCTTTACGTTTATTTAAGACTTTAACTCATTCAAGACCGCTCTTATGAGGATACTCGACAAAATTGACATTTTGTTATATAAATGTATGTGTTATTGTTCGTTCAAACGCTAAAGAGAACTCTATTCTATTCTGCGCACGATACTGGCACGCTATGGCAAGCCGTTTTAGCTTTTATTCATTTCTAGGATATGAATTCTGGATATCAACAATTCAATTTTCACTAGGTAAAATTAAAGTTATTGATATCAGGAATTAGATTTATACTAGTAACAATGGCAATTTTTGATATCAGGAATTACATTACCACTAGTAACAATGCTAATTCTTGATATCAAAAATTACATTTTTACTAGTTAAAATGTTAATTCTAGATGTCAAGAATTTTATTTTTGATATCAAGAATTTTATTATTGATATCTGTAATTGTATTTTTACTAGTGAAATGTCACCATAGGCTGCCATTCAAAATCAATTGTTGATATCAAGAATTGATTTCTTACTTCCAATTTCACATATCAGAAATACAATTCTTACTAGTAAAAACCTTTATTTTTGATATCAAGAATTTAGTTGTCACTAGTTGAAATGTCTATTCTTGATATCAACAATTGAATTGCTACTAGTAACAATGTTCATTTTTGATATCAATAATTCCATTTTCACTAGTGACAATGTTAATTTCTGATATCATGAATGTGATTGTTACTAGTAAGAAAGCCATTTTAGATAACTGAAATATTATTGATATCATAAATACATTTTCAGATATCAAAATGAAAAATGTTACTAGTAGCAATTCAATTGTTGATATCAAGAATAGACATTTCAACTAGTGACAATTGAATTATTGATATCAGTAATTCACATTTTTACTAGTAACAATGTAATTATTGATATCAAAAATTATATTTCTACTAGTAAGAAATCAATTATTGATATCAACAATTGGTTTTGAATGGCAGCCTATGGTGACATTTCACTAGTGAAAATATAATTACAGATATCAATTCAATTGTTGATATGAACAATTACATTTTTGATATCAACAATTACAATTTTGATATCAAGAATTCATATCCTGGAAATGAATAAAAGCTAAAACGGCTTGCCATAGGCACGCATCGGTGTGTGTGTGTGTGTGTGTGTCAGGACATTCACGGCAGCGCATTCTCTTTTGTCTTGTCGTGCTTTAATGGTTTAAAAGTGTTTGCATGAATAAGAGCATGATCATATAATGTAACACTAGCCAAAGAATGACAAAAAAAAATATGGATGCTAAATTAATTAACGCGTTAACCTGGACAAAAATAAATCGCTTAGCATTGACAGCACTATTTATAACATTTAAAATGTAACCACTTTACCTGATGTAACATTTGTGCTGCGATCACAATTCAACAGAAGTTTGATTTTCCCTTTCATTTGTGTTTCATGTTCAGGACCCACGACACCAGTCACACTGCTGAACTTTCTACTTTCAAAATACACATTAATGGACTTCAGCTCATTTCCAGTTCCTCGTCACAAACAAGTGCATGTGAAACTGAGAGTGCAGGATGGGAAGACTCCACATTCTATGCCATATGTATACTTTTTTTTCTTTTAACTTTTATTTACATACTGTCTGTTGATCATGTCCTGTAATCTCCACCTATAGTCCCAGGTATTTTACTGAACCCAGTGTAAACTGCAAATCAGAAATAAACCAACACAACGGTGTATGTTGCTTTGGATAAGAAAGGTCTACAATATAAACAAATGTTATAAGAAAGGTCTACAATATAAACAAATGTTCTAGTGACTGGTCACAGCATCTGAGAATCACAGGTGATGTCTGCAATACATAACTTTTCTGATGTCAGGTTTTTTTCTGCTAGGAAATACATAACTTTATACAAAATGTTATGCTTGTCATTTCATGATTGTTAAACCAAAAAAGAACCAAAGATTTAGCATATATTTTATTTGTTTCCCCCTGCTTAATGCTTATGTATAAAAGTATACATTTACTGATATTTTTAGATTGTTTATTAACACATACAAAAATGATAGAACACAAATAAATGATAGTGGGTTAGATTGTCATTGTAATCCTGATAACCCTGCTTGGTGGTGTGGGGGGGGGGTATAGAAGATTGTACATAAAAAGAAAAGTTAAAAGTTAAAGGAATAAATGTCCACAGCTTTGTGGTGTTGTAGTCTTCTCGCTCTACCAATGTAAGACTCATTTTGTTCAGCGCTGATTCACAAACAGCTTTATGAGCATCAGAAAGTCTTCATTTGCTGTCCGCAGCCTTCACTGGGACGATTCTTTGACTTTACTAATACCTCATGCTCATTATAAATCAATATCACATTAAACTGATGACATATTTTTACAAAACTGAACATCGAGTCTTTAGAGCAACCTGTGTTTCAGCATTTACAAGCCCGCTGGTGTGTCCATGCAGTTTCACTCTTCTGCTGCTCATGCTGCTTTACACTCCATCCTGGATGAAGGATCTTTGGTCTCCTCAAGAATAACAACTATAGCCATATAAATGCAAGCAGCCATTAAGGGGCCAAGCACGACAGCAGGAGTTACAAGTCAATTTAATAGGACATCATTATTTAATGTAACAACTGTAAAAATGACTGAGACAGGGAGGATTCAGACTGAAATAACAATAAGACAGATTTCACTGATTTTTTTCAGATTTCACAACACAATCCTGCCAAAATAATGGATTTCATCACAAAGAATGATGTACCTAAACCGCATGGTTGAATAGTTAAAGGCAAAATAAAATAATTTGAGCTGTTTTGTGCTATAGAGTTTAAGTGACAGAACCCAAGTGTGGTCTAGGGACTTCACAGACTCCCACGACACGAGAAGAAGAAGAAGAAAACGAACAAACACTGCAGATGCTTGGCCCCTAAAATAAAACATACATATAATAACTTACTCAACAAGAACACAACAGCCTCTTTAAAGAGCATATTGATTGAAACGGCAACACAATCTATCAGCTTCACTAAATCTTTTGTAATAAAAACAAATCTGAACAGCAAGCAAAGACAAAAACCAGAAAATGACGTGCAGCGCATGAGCGTCCTGCACCTTAAAAACAGCTCCGGCTCTTAGTCACTCTCTCACCAACACTCGCTCGCTCGCTCGCCCGCTCGCCTCTAATCTGCTGTGGACTGGGTTCGGGTTAGATGCTCGAGTCTCCCAGTCTCGTGCTGAGGAGAGATGCGTCCCCTCAGTGGAAAAGTGCAGAGAAGGGAAATACAACATGATTTTTATGTGGCTTTGGATAAAGAATGAGGGACTTAACTTACTGTATAACAGCACTGATTGTTTTTAAGTATCTCTTAAAGCAACACTAAAGAACTTTTCCTCTTTGGTCGCCTTACAGGTTGGAAGCGGAATTGTCCATTACCGCTGTGGTAAATAATTTAGCCTACCGCAGCCTACCGCCGCACGCACGCGCGCTATTTATCCAGCGCCGGCTCTGGAATGAACGATGTCCACAGACAAGTTAGAGTATGATTTATGATTTCATGAAAGTATGATGTATTGCAACATCAGAAACGAAGAAAAACAAAATTATGACTATTGTAACGCTTGGCGTAAAGCAAGCCAAATTTGTAGTTTTCTCATTCGAACTACAGAAACGCGACCCGGTCTAGCAAACTTGCATAGTGTGGTTATAGCAGATCTAGGACCGCAAAGCGGAGGCAGAAGTGCCGTTCACCCTGTTACGACTCGATGAACCACTGATACGGTTTTGGAAACATTATTTCAAGGTAAAAAAGTGTTCTTTAGTGTTGTTTTAAGGTGATTAAAATTATTCTGTATGTGCTTTCTTGTGTGTTGGCGAGCATCTCTGTCTCTTTAATCTTCAACTTTTTCATTTCTTCAGTCATTTTTAGGCATCTGTCTTTCTCTCCTACTCTCAAAAATCAATAAATATAAGTAAAGTTTCTCAAGTAGATATTATGGTAGAGTTGAAAACATATCTTAACATTAAAAAGGTAAAAGACGTCAAGGTTTAGTATAAATATGATTGTCCTTCCAGTTGTGCTTGATTGTACAGTACAATGACCAGTGCTTTTGAGCCCAAATTGTTAAGAGTGAATCATTGGGTATGCAGAAGTGTAAAGTCCAGCTTCAGAAAGTAAAAGTCCTCCTCCGTAGTTTGTTCCAATCATCTGGATTTGCTAATTAACAGAGTTTTTCAGCCAGGAGACAGAACTGATCAGTTAAATCAGCTGACTGGAATAAACATATGACGGACTTTTACTTTCTGACCCCTGGACTTTACACCTCTGTGCGTATGTATATTTAGAAGAATATGGCTGTGTGTGTGTGTGTGTGTGTGTGTGTGTGTTGCACAGTCCTACTCCTGATTGAGGGAGGTATTCATCACAAGGTTACGGTGTAGATTTGGATTCTGACTGTGTCGGTTGCGGCTCCGAACAGAGGAGAATGTAGTGTCACACCCTGGAACTTTGCACTTGTGAAGGAGGCGAAGGTGCACCGTTTTGTAATGAGCCCTGAATGTGCCTTTGTTGCTGTAAACCTTCTGACAGAGATGGCAAGTGATGGGAGACGAGCTGTGAGACTGCAGGCTGAGGCACGGTGGAGACGCTTGGACACTGAGCCCGTCGCAGCTCTCGTCACTGTCCTCTAGAGGGAGCCCTTCTTCACTGCCCATGTCTGAGTCCCAGGACGAGTGTGCGCTTCCTCTGGTGCTCAGGTCCAGCACAGCTTCGTTCTCCACAGCACCCTCTGCTGGCTCAGTTGCTCTCTCCACGGATTTGCTCATGGGAAAGACGAGGCCTGTGCGGTGACTGGCTTTGAGGATGACAGACATCTGACTGACTGACATCTGCTCTTTGTGAGGGAGATCTGGATGCTCTCTGCGGAGAGAAGATGTTCCTGAATAATCTTTGGTCAACAGCCTGTGGTGCAGATTCAGGTTTGCACTGTGTCTAGAGAATTAAAAGCAAAAACATTTGAAGAGAAAACCAACACATGTATTCGTTTCTAACTTTTTTCATGTATAAAAGCAATCATCAACTTTTAGCAGGCCCGACTCCACAGGCCCACCCCAACCTCACGGCAAATAACGTCCGATTGCTAAACGATTGCGATGTTCAAATCAGCTCCAGATTTTGAGGGAGATCATGCTTTTCGGCTGTTTGGTATCAAAAATCTACTTGTTATTTAGAAACCAGAAAGTAGTATTGGAACCTGACCATGGTCTCCGTAAACATCCAAACATTCAAACGATTCTAAACTGTTCAAGGGCAAGACGACGCGAAATAAACTCAATTCGGTATGTGCACACAAAGCGCATCACACACAGAAAGATGCGTCTCACACAGTTCTCTTTTGTCAAGCTTAAACAGACGAATACACACCGTTTTGGCGAGTATGCTTGTAAGCACAGTCTTAACTGCGTTAAAATAAAAAGTCTTAATGAACAAAAACAGTTAGGAGAAAATCTGATGTTCGCCAGATCCATTAATTTGGTCTTAAAGTGACAGTAGCTAAATATATCTGTGTTATAATGTTAAAGAACAAAATATAATTATAAAAACTCTACTCAAATCTGCTCTTGACTGAAAAACTTCTTCAGATTTAATAGGATTAATATATATTTAACATTAAAGTATTTCGTACCTGCATACTACTAGACCTAGCTGAAATCTGTTTATTTAATTTGTATCTTTGTTCTATTGTATTTATTTGTGCTATTGCTTGTATTGCTTTCATTCATTCATATTTTATTACTGGCTATTTACTTGTCTATACGTAAATGTTTTTATTAAAATACATTTCTTTTCTTTTTTTGGCGGTGCCAGTGAAAATTTTGCCTGGGCAAATAACCAGTAAACTCCTTCGTGTTAAGTCCCTTTTAAGACCTACCCCTTTTGTTATAAAATAAAGTTGTCATGGGGAAAAATGTAATAATGTATAAACTCCAGCCCACCAGGAATGTCACTTGGCCCACCTTACATCTCAAAGCTGGAGCCGGGCCTGACTTTTAGTCCTAATGCATCAACACAAAAACTGTCATGTGATTTTAAATCACTGCCTGGTGTAATGTATTGTATTACACACACATTAACTTCCCTCAAGCCTAACCGTCTTACCGGTCTCTGCTGCGACGGGACGGGAAAGCAGCATTGCAGCCGTCCACAGTGCACATGTGCATCTCCTTTAAGTGCACGTTTCGATAATGCATTTTGACACTGTAGGGGTTTTTAAATGTCTTACTGCAGATCTCACAGGGGTGCGACTGCTCTTCTTTATCATCTGGACACATGTTCTCTGGGTCACTATAGCCGTCTGCACAGCGCTCACTGCTGTGTGTGAAATGGGCCGGTCGGTGGCTGCAAGGCTGGTCTGGCTGTGAACTGCATGTTGGTTCTTCACATTTTGAGGACTCCTTTTCTTTCTCATCGTTCTGTTTAGTGTGAAAGAGAGAAGGAAAAGACGGTGAGATGATACGACTGTCCTCCTGAGTCAGATTGTCCCATTCTCCGTCGAGGGAGTTGGCGGTGGACCGGAGAAGACCGTCGCAGTCCACAGGGCCACGCCCCTCGCTGCTGATGTCACACTTGTGTGTGTGTGTGCAGGGGCTGAGGGGCGGAGTCTCCTCCTCGGACACGCCCTCTTCTGCCAGATCATCCTTCTCGATTTTGATGGGCATGCTGGACTTCCGAGACTTCTTCTTGGGCACCGGCTCCATGTCGGTGTGCATGTGGCTGGTGCTGACGGGCACCGAGGAGGACAGGAGCGGGAGCGAGGGCAAGTTGCCCGGCGTATGGGCCAGCTCGGCTGGGGTCACCAGGCTCCGGTAAAAGGGGAGCACGGGCTGCACAGTCTTTAGATTGGGAAAGAGGATTCCACTTTGGCTCATGCTGGATAAAGATCCATGTAGTTTGGGCTCAGAGTTGCGGATGATGAAACTTGAGACAGTCCTGCTCTCTGGGATGGAGGCGAACTCTCTCTTCTCGCCCTCGGACTCGTCCTCCTGGCTCGGGCTCTGGCCCCCCCGCAGGTCCTTGTCACGATTATTGCGGTTCATTGGCATGTGCAGCCGCGGGTTCGGATTGGCACTGTGCCTGTTGCGACTGCGCAAAGAGCTGAACACCATGTTGCAGCCCTCAATGGTGCACTTGTGTTTGATCTTTAGGTGAACGGCATTATAGTGTATCTTCAGCGTGCCCTTGTCGTAGAAGGTCTTCTCACAGGCACTGCAGAACACACGGCCCTTCTTCAAGGATCCGCTCTTCTCTGCACACCGCATCTTGCTCTCCGGTGACATGTGTGTGATTTCAGAAGTGATGGATGATGTGCAAGGCGTGGAGGGAGAGGAGTTTCCACTCACGTTAAACTCTTCCGACTCCATCTTTGGAGATTGTGTGTCCAGCAGCCCCTCCGCTCTCACAGGGCCGGTGTCGAACGCAGCACTGCTGTCAAGGCTTAGTTCTGACGTCTCGTGTCTCGTCTGTGCCTCCTGGTGGCTGCAGTCTGTACTGGAGCTCAGCAACGGTGCCGGAACCGACTTCAGCAGTTGCAATGGCAGCATGAGGGCCATACTGTTCACTAGAGTCTCAAAATGATGTCCGTTGCTGCAACCGGGTGCTTCTGCTTTAGCGGGTGTCCGCACAGAGCGCTGTGTACTGCTTTCGATGAAGCTGCGGATGTCAGAATTGGTCCTAGTGGTCGGAACAACAACAGCCTGTCCCTCCTTGTCCTGGAGAGCCATGAGCTCCACGATGGACTTGGTCTCTCCAAAGCGCAGGAATTGCTGCAGGGTTACAATCTCCTCTTCAAAGGTCATTATGGCCCAGCGGTCCAAAACCTTACCGGCCACATCCTAGACACATACACATAAGGAATATCATTTGCATTATGAAGTCTAAACTAATAAATGTCCTGCACTGGGACCCTAACAGATTGACAGAGTTACTAAATAATAAGTCATCCATACATCTAATGCATGTGGACTTGCGAGGTCTAATTACTGCAGCAGAGTGATACATTCAGGAGCATAATTTCTCTTCATTTAGATGATGCGGGTTTCCCTGTCCAAGTGTGAGGGGAGGGGAGAGATCAGAGGCGAGTCGGGCCAGTCTTTCAGTGCGCCTGTAATTACTCTTGAGTGCCAGCAGGCTTTGAAAGTCATGCAGCAGCTTCATGTTGTAACCAGAATAAATATTTTATCATACAGCATTCATCTGGAGGTCTGAAGAGGCTTTAACTTTACATTCTCCACTAGAGGAACTAGCATGAATTTAATTCAACCACCTGAATACTTGATTGAAAGATTGAAGATATATCAGTGGCTCACAACTGGAATTTTGAAGAAAAGTGTGACAAAACTGTAATTATACATCTCAAATTAAAGCTTGTTTTCAAGCGGGATCAGTGTGAGACGAGTGAATAGCACAGCTCACCTGCAGGACATAACCACGGATGTAGTCCTGGAGAGTCCAGTCCAGGGCATTTAGGATCTGAATAACCTCCTCCTGTTTGAGGACGCTGAAGAGTCGGTCCAGCAGGATCTTGAGACGCACTGGAATTGCCTGCGTCCCATAAAGCATCAGACTACAGATATCAAACACCACATTGGAGTGAACAATCTCCACCTGGCTTCCTTGGTACATGTGATGAACCTTCAGCTTACTCAGAGCTGTAATTCAGCAAAACAGACACCAGTTTACTTCACACATGCAGAAATCAGCAAAGCAGCTCTACGTGTTTCATGGCAGCATTTCTGAATCTGTGCATCGGTTTGGTTTGTAAGTGAGCAGTTGTACACAATTTAATGTCTAAACATGTTGCCCATGTATTGTAATAAAAGTGTGTTTGTATATATTTGCTTATGTGCATGGCTGAGAAATTACAAACAATATTGTAAATAATGATCAGCTACAAACAATAACAATTACAACAACAACAACAACAACAAATATCCAAGGATTCTAAACTGGCCATCAATTGATCAATTTAGGCCACATAGCTTTAATGTCAGAAAGTCAACATTAAGGTCTAGATTAATTTATAATGAACAGATTTATTTATTTATTTCTGTCTTTTCAAATATGTTTATTAAAGGAATATTTAAGGTTCAGCAAATTAAGCTTAAACATCAGCATTTGTAACACAATGTTGATGACCACCACAATATATTCTTTGAGGATTTAAAATTAGAAATGTGAAGCTTATAATTTGATAAACTCACTTTGGTTAAAGTTGTGTATTATATGAGCTGGACAGTTGTTAAATTCATTTTTAAAATAAATGTTATGGTCTTTTTATGCATCACATTTTTATAAAAAAAAAAAAAAAAAGATATTGTAAAATTGGATATAACTTTCCAAAGAAAATTTGGTGAGCATTTTGTCCTCAAGAAAAATGATGACATGACATTGTTTACATCTTGTCGCTAGCAATTTTTGCTTTTCTGAATATATTGAAATTGAAAGTATAGTAGTGTAATTACAGATTGACAATTTAAAGTGTTATCTATTCTCAGAGAAGAGGGTTTTTGTTCTGTTTATGGAAGTATGGGAATAAACACAATGTTATTTTGAACAATTCTGTATTTTTTAAGAATTGTATAGGCTACCATTTTTGTAAAGACTTTCAAAGAAATGTATAAAATGAGATTACATGAAATCAGTCTCAAGTGAATTATAGGTAATCATGTACGATAAGTTGTGGTTACTTAATTTTTTCAAGACAGCAGGTCTCAATTTAAGTAAGTAGACAGAACTCAGGAAAAACTTGTTCGTTTTAAGTTAAGAAGATTGACATTTTAAAATAATGGCAACTTAATTATATTTAGCTAGTTCAACTTGGAATTGTTAGGTTCACATAACTTTTTTTTTTCAATTTTATTTACCTAATCATTTATAAGGTAACAGGTTTCCTCAATTTTTTTAAGTAAAGTCAACTGATACATTTTTACAGTGTATACATCTAAAACAGTATTTTAGGATTTACAAATCGGCCTCACTCATTTCTTTTTTAAGTGGCTCACCGTTACAGAAAAATAAAATATATTCTTTTAAGAATAGGAAAGACATGTTGAAATAATTTTTTAAGGTAATAAAAAATGTTAGTTGATTGAGCTTAACTTGTATTGAACACGGAATATTTTTTTTTAAAAGTACTGTGCAAAGTAGAACAGGCAGAAAGACAGAGACAGAGGACAGTGAAGCGTGTTAAAACCAGGTTTGAAGATGTGTGAAAAACATCTGTGTGAAATGTAATATTCTATAGCATGTGAAACTCACCATGGGCGACCCAGCCGTGCCTACAGTTTTCACAGAGTCGCCGCCTCAGTTTCCCAGGCTTGAAACTGTCACAGTTGCAGTTCACCAGCGTGCAGCAAATAGCCTGTGCACACACACACACACACACACAAAATAATGAATATATTCGACATATTTATTCATCACAAACACCCGTTATGTTCACTCCAAAATGTTCGGTTGTCTTTTTAATGTACACCTAGATCTGAGAGTGTGTGTGTGTGTGTGTGTGTGTGTGTGTGTGTGTGTGTGTGTGTGTGTGTGTGTGTGTATACAGTACATGTGTGTATCTTTCTACATATATGTGTGTATCTCTATATATATTAAGCTGAAGAAGCTCTTTGGAATATTCTCATGCTGGAGAACACGATCGTTAGGTTTAGTTTACGTACAGTATCTGCAATCCTGCTGTCATTAAACCAAAAGAGAGACACATGTTCTCGAGACATTCTCAAATTCATGTCCAGTTTTTAATTCAACTTTCCACTGTTTTGATGGTAATGCTTTAATGAAAATTTTGTATTAAATAAAGAATTATAAATGATATAAAGTACTCTTCTGAGCACAAACACATACAGTGAGGTTCATACCGATGCAATTTCATATTAATTATAGACACTTAAGCACAAATCGACAGCTCAATATGGAGATAATATAGGGCAACAGCCCCGATAATCCAATCACAGTTATTTATCCTTGAAACCTCGACTATAAAACACACCGGCACTTACATACACAGAAAGAGAGAGCGATATTTGAAAATGCACATAAATATTTACATCACAATAGTCAATGGAAAGCACAAGATCTTTTTTTTTTAATGACTTGATGCATTATGTTAAGCCAAGCAAACATTTTGAGTTCAATTTCTGAATGAATTTTAAATGTTAATTAGGCTATTTTATGTGCTGTTCATAACAGTCAATTATCCAGCTTTTTGGCTGACAGCTTGACGTCATTGTCAAACGCTACAGAAATTATACAGCATATTATTTTGAATTTTAATAATCCAAAAATTATTAGAGTTCCTAAAAATAATGCGACTGTAAAATGCATTAATATACTCAGTATTTATTGCTTTTGAATAGATTTTTTACAATGTAAAATGTGTAAACTTCTACCCAACAGTCACAATTCAAATATTGACTGATATGATTTAATCCAGAATATCACATAATATTATACAAATGTTATTTTGACAAACTGTACAAGTTAGTAGTTCTCGCAGGACCACAGAAGTGTGGAATACGGATGTGCAGGGATATGAAGAGAGGCGCGTGTGGTGAACACAAGCGCAGCGGTCGAGAATCTCTCAGATCTCACACACAGGCCGTAGCAGCGGACAACAATGACAGATCAACATGAGCTTAATGAACACACACTCTCACAGACAAAGCTTTCACGCCCCGAGGCCATTAACTGTGTTTGCCCGCCCAGAAACGGGGTCTTAGTCCCACTTTGGGACACTAACTCGTCACCATTAGCACTAACACAGAGAGGATCTCTTAAAGCGGACAGAAAGTGGAAGAGAGAAAATAAAGAATTTGACTCCCGTTGTTCCGTGAAATCTTTCGGTAAGTCTCTATTATGAATGTGTCTTTTCCATTGGTGTTCAGATTAAACAAGCATTCCACACACAATCATTTCTCCAGCATTATGGCTGTGGCAGCGAAATTACTCTCGTCTTGAATTACATTCCAGTGGATGACCAACAAACACTCACACACTTGTGAAGACATTCACACCCATCTGAACAGCACAATAAAGTTTCTCCTGAAATATCTAGCTAGCAAATTGATCTATTAATGGGGGAAAAACTAATGCACAGTTTAGCTACTTTATGTCCCGTACACCAATAAATGATCAACATAGATAAAAGTTGCCAATTCAGTCAAAGCACCGCACAGGGAAAAAAGCACATTTTTTCTCAATGTAACATCATCTGCATATAACTCACAATCCAGTTGTGTTCTTATTTAAATTCTCCAAGATAGACTTGATCCCAAACTAAACTTCTTACCTCAGACATTTTGATCAGACTGAAGTTTCCAGTGTTTCTGAGCAGTTTGCCATTCCAGCCGCTCCTGTCTGTACAAGTTCTACTGCGAGAGATCCATCACTCACAGTTCAGTCACACTCACCCACACAACACACACTTTCCCCTGCAATCGAGAGACGCGGCGCTCGTCCACAGGCCCGTGTGAGTGTGTGAGCGGCTCTGAAGCGTCCAGGATGAGTGTGTGAGTGTGTGAGAGTGTGCTGGGCGCTGGGGAGTGGAATGAGACCCTCCTACCCGCTGTACTCTCTGCCTCTCACCTTAAGAGATCTCCCTCTCTCTCACAAACACACACACACACACACACACACACACCTCCCCCACTGGGTGGCGGGCCAGTCCCCTCACAGCTGGCTGGAAGAGGGCATGACACGCGTCTCTCACAGAGATTTGATCAAAAGGAATCACAAAGGCTGGAGGCTCCTAATGCAGTCAGGAGAGACTCTACCTCGGCTCTCTCTCTCTCCAGCAGTTTGAGTAATGCATTAAATCAATGCAGCCCAGCACAAGACACACTCAAGCACTGGATACTGGACGTGTGTGTGTGTGTGTGTGTGTGTGCACGCTTTAACAGCCTCTGATCAATCCCAGCAAGTTATGCCTTTTGCTCGCCAGAATTGTATGTTTCAACAGATTCTGCAACAGATTTTTCTTTGCAGCGAATCAGATGTCATATGTCTTCTTCAAATACAGAAAAACTTTTAATTTCCAAACTACCTGAAAATTTACGTTCTCTACTAAATTGTTGGTACACATGGTTAGAAGGACATGAATGATTTTTCACTGAATGCTGAATGGGCTTGAATTAAAAAACGTTTAATTAAAAACCCATTTCTGGACAACATATGACAATCAGTCCATGAAGTTTATATCTATCGAGCTGATATTACATTCGGTGCAGTCACTTGACATTTTAATACACCAATTACACAGCAGGTAAAAACATGCTGCGTTTAATCCATTACAGAGCAGGTTTTAACAGGTTTCTGCTTCTTTAACGCTCAGAGACAGAGAACTGAGAGGGCATCTCCTCTCCTTAACTAAACATTTACAACAAGCAAAATGGCAGGAACTATTACTGTGTTGCTAATATAGCCTGAAATATTCAGTTAAATCTGTATTACTTACTGGAGATCAAAGCTTTATTTGTAAGAGGCAAATTTTATGAAGTCACACATGGGAAGCCCTCGGTCGTGCAGCGAGACCCAGAGGACGCTTATCAAATCAACATGCAGAAATTGGCTGGATTGCAGCGCTGCTGTTTGTAAGATAGCTTTTTTAAAGACAGGATTGGTTTTGCTGATCTTCTCCCTCAGGCTGCGGTCTGGAGTCGCTCGTACTGGCAGATTCCCTGCTAACAGTGACTCCATTTCACATGCAAACACAAATCGCTCCATCTACAACACACAAGAATGTTTTTACACTGCACCAGTAAAAATGTCATTGAATTAAAGCTTGGTGTTGAACCGCATGTATTTGGTCTGGTGTGTAAACAACAGACGCTGTGAATTTCCAAAGAGCCAAGCTTGATGTGATTGTAAATATATCCAAGTATTTTATTGATCCCCAAGGAAAAATTGGGGTTTCGTTAAAGCGCATGGACTGTTTCTCTCAAGATATTTGCCCCAATCAACTTAAATTACATTCATTCATTTAGAATTAACATGTGCTGATCAGAAACACTGTGATATTACTATCAACTACAATTTACAAGTTTGTTTTTGTTCTAGTTTAGTTTTACACAGTTACGTTTCAGATTACAGCTCAAATTAAAAGTGATCATATTTAAACATTGAAGGTATTTTTCACCCCAAAATTATTCTGTCTTTTATTACATGTTAAAGTGACTGACGTTGTACTGCCATTGCATTAAATTCAACCAAGAAAAAATAAGAAAGAAAGGTTTGGAACGACACCAGTGAGAGTAAATTATGACAGAAGACTGTGTGTGTGTGTGTGTGTGTGTACTGTATATAACTAATTCAAAGAATAAAAAAATATGCTTCATGTGTGTCATGATACAGACAAAGCATTTCACTGATTATTGACTTGACTTAAAATTACATTTCAGAGATTCTGTTGTGCAGTAAAACATGACACATCTCTGCAACTCCAAACTCAATAAAGCATGTTAAATAAGCTTTCCCTCACACAACTGAAAGGATGAAAAGACTCATAGTGCTTTAATGAGGATCGTTTTAATCCAAAAAGGTACGAGTAAAAGCTTTATGCCTGCAGAGAGTACTTCAAAAACACAGAGAGCAGCGAAGAGCAGCTTCTATCTCATAGTGGCTCTAAAAATATTGCCTTTGAACAAGTTGGAGGCCATGAGAAGTCCTCGTGTTCAGATCAACACACACGAGAAGTCCTCGCGTTCAGATCGACACACACGAGAAGTCCTCGCGTTCAGATCGACACACACGAGAAGTCCTCGCGTTCAGATCGACACACTCGAGAAGTCCTCGCGTTCAGATCGACACACTCGAGAAGTCCTCGCGTTCAGATCGACACACACGAGAAGTCCTCGCGTTCAGATCGACACACACGAGAAGTCCTCGCGTTCAGATCGACACACACGAGAAGTCCTCGCGTTCAGATCGACACACACGAGAAGTCCTCGCGTTCAGATCGACACACACGAGAAGTCCTCGCGTTCAGATCGACACACTCGAGAAGTCCTCGCGTTCAGATCGACACACACGAGAAGTCCTCGCGTTCAGATCGACACACACGAGAAGTCCTCGCGTTCAGATCGACACACACGAGAAGTCCTCGCGTTCAGATCGACACACACGAGAAGTCCTCGCGTTCAGATCGACACACACGAGAAGTCCTCGCGTTCAGATCGACACACACGAGAAGTCCTCGTGTTCAGATCGACACACATGAGAAGTCC
This sequence comes from Phoxinus phoxinus, assembly GCF_949152265.1. NCBI lineage: Eukaryota > Metazoa > Chordata > Actinopteri > Cypriniformes > Leuciscidae > Phoxinus > Phoxinus phoxinus. The sequence goes on along the minus strand of NC_136883.1, from coordinate 38,953,179 downwards.
TCGCGTTCAGATCGACACACACGAGAAGTCCTCGCGTTCAGATCGACACACACGAGAAGTCCTCGCGTTCAGATCGACACACACGAGAAGTCCTCGCGTTCAGATCGACACACACGAGAAGTCCTCGCGTTCAGATCGACACACACGAGAAGTCCTCGCGTTCAGATCGACACACACGAGAAGTCCTCGCGTTCAGATCGACACACACGAGAAGTCCTCGCGTTCAGATCGACACACACGAGAAGTCCTCGCGTTCAGATCGACACACACGAGAAGTCCTCGCGTTCAGATCGACACACACGAGAAGTCCTCGCGTTCAGATCGACACACACGAGAAGTCCTCGCGTTCAGATCGACACACTCGAGAAGTCCTCGCGTTCAGATCGACACACTCGAGAAGTCCTCGCGTTCAGATCGACACACACGAGAAGTCCTCGCGTTCAGATCGACACACACGAGAAGTCCTCGTGTTCAGATCGACACAC
>NC_136883.1:38927694-38937694 GCF_949152265.1 Phoxinus phoxinus | reverse complement strand
CCGCAAAGAGCAGAGACGAAATCGTATGGTCCCCGACACCCTCCGGCCCCTGGCTGCGCCTAGAAATTCTGTCCATAAATCCGAGGTTCTACTATTGGCCGTATTCTCCTCTCCAGTACCCTGGCATAGACTTTCCTGGGATGCAAATGTTTGTAAATTAGAAAAAGAGGTTAAAGGGGACAAATCATGAAAATCAGACTTTTTCCGTGTTTAAGTGCTATAAACGGGTGCATCTACTAACCCAGAAAACGTGAAAAGTGAAACCCAATAACTTAGTTCTGGTGAGCCTTTCTCTGCAAGCATGTCAAAAAATGAGCCGATCAGATTTCCCTCCCCTTCTCACGTATGAAGAGGATCTTATTATAACATTACCGGCCCTTAATCTGCACGTTTATAACATTACCCGCCCTTAATCTGCACTTTTATAACATTACCGGCCCTTATTCTGCACTTTTATAACATTACCCGCCCTTAATCTGCATTTTTATAACATTACCGGCCCTTAATCTGCACTTTTATAACATTACCGGCCTTTAATCTGCACGTTTATAATATTAAAGGCCCTTATTCTGCACTTTTATAACATTACCGGCCCTTAATCTGCACGTATATAACATTACCGGCCCTTAATCTGCACGTTTATAACATTACCGGCCCTTAATCTGCACGTTTATAACATTACCGGCCCTTAATCTGCACGTTTATAACATTACCGGCCCTTAATCTGCATGTTTATAACATTACCGGCCCTTAATCTGCACGTATATAACATTACCGGCCCTTAATCTGCACGTTTATAACATTACCGGCCCTTAATATGCACGTTTATAACTTTACCGGCCCTTAATCTGCACGTTTATAACATTACCGGTCCTTAATCTGCACGTTTATAACATTACCGGCCCTTAATCTGCACGTTTATAACATTACCGGCCCTTAATCTGCACGTTTATAACATTACCGGCCCTTAATCTGCACGTATATAACATTACCGGTCCTTAATCTGCACTTTTATAACATTACCGGCCCTTAATCTGCACGTTTATAACATTACCGGCCCTTAATCTGCACGTTTATAACATTACCGGCCCTTAATCTGCACGTATATAACATTACCGGCCCTTAATCTGCACGTTTATAACATTACCGGCCCTTAATCTGCATGTTTATAACATTACCGGCCCTTAATCTGCACGTATATAACATTACCGGCCCTTAATCTGCACGTTTATAACATTACCGGCCCTTAATCTGCACGTTTATAACATTACCGGCCCTTAATCTGCACGTTTATAACATTACCGGCCCTTAATCTGCACGTTTATAACATTGCCGGCCCTTAATCTGCACGTTTATAACATTACCGGCCCTTAATCTGCACGTATATAACATTACCGGCCCTTAATCTGCACGTATATAACATTACCGGCCCTTAATCTGCACGTTTATAACATTACCGGCCCTTAATCTGCACGTTTATAACATTACCGGCCCTTAATCTGCACGTTTATAACATTACCGGCCCTTAATCTGCACGTTTATAACATTAACGGCCCTTAATCTGCACGTTTATAACATTACCGGCCCTTAATCTGCACGTTTATAACATTAACGGCCCTTAATCTGCACGTTTATAACATTACCGGCCCTTAATCTGCATGTTTATAACATTACCGGCCCTTAATCTGCACGTATATAACATTACCGGCCCTTAATCTGCACGTTTATAACATTAACGGCCCTTAATATGCACGTTTATAACTTTACCGGCCCTTAATCTGCACGTTTATAACATTACCGGTCCTTAATCTGCACGTTTATAACATTACCGGCCCTTAATCTGCACGTTTATAACATTACCGGCCCTTAATCTGCACGTTTATAACATTACCGGCCCTTAATCTGCACGATTATAACATTACCGGCCCTTAATCTGCACGATCATAACATTACCGGCCCTTAATCTGCGCGTTTATAACATTACCGGCCCTTAATCTGCACGTTTATAACATTACCGGCCCTTAATCTGCACGTTTATAACATTACCGGCCCTTAATCTGCATGTTTATAACATTACCGGCCCTTAATCTGCACGTATATAACATTACCGGCCCTTAATCTGCACGTTTATAACATTACCGGCCCTTAATATGCACGTTTATAACTTTACCGGCCCTTAATCTGCACGTTTATAACATTACCGGTCCTTAATCTGCACGATTATAATATTACCGGCCCTTAATCTGCTCGTTTATAACATTACCGGCCCTTAATCTGCAGGTTTACAACATTACCGGCCCTTAATCTGCAGGTTTACAACATTACCGGCCCTTAATCTGCAGGTTTACAACATTACCGGCCCTTAATCTGCACGTTTATAAAATTACCGGCCCTTAATCTGCAGGTTTACAACATTACCGGCCCTTAATCTGCAGGTTTACACGCACCAGCCGACATTTGGTTCCTCGGGTGACACAGAGACCAGTTCTAACGCGACGGCAGAAGATCCAGCAAAGCATGAAGCTGTTCTGTGGTCGAGCACAGACGAGCACTGAACACTAGTGACCAGAACATGTCAGCGCTGTCTTATAAACACTTATAAAAGTTCAACATGATGATGAGATGATCAGTGTAACTCCACAACAACTACACAAATGTCTCCACTAACATTCAGAAACTCTCCCTGAGTCTCTCCGTAAGTCTGCACTCGCTACTGGTTATTCTGGGATTCTGGATGAGTGAGATCGGCCAGTTCTGTTATTGCCGGAGTTTCTGAAGCTCCGCCCTCTTCTGAACGGAGGCGGAGCTGCAGATCATTTGCATTTAAATCGACACACACAAACATGGCGCATTTTTGCTCACATCCAAAAACGGGCAAATTTGCCAAGTTATAATAAATGATCTGGTATTTTGAGCAGAAATTTCACACACATTCTGGGGACACCAGAGATTTATATTACATCTTGTGAAAAGAGGCATAATATGTCTCCTTTAAGAGTTTCAGGTATGATCAGTGGTGGAAAGAGTACTAAAAAATTGCACTTTAGTAAAAGTATTGCTAATTAAGTAATCCTTTTATAGTAGAAGTACTGAAAAATAATATGACTCAAGAAAGAGTAAATAAGTAGTTTGCTTAAAAACTACTCAAGTTACTATCTTACAAAGTAATTTAGTATTATTTTTCTATTTTTACCCAAAATGAGCTGATGATAGTAATATGGAGAACTAAACACTCTCATGTCATTGCTGTTTCATTCATACTGGCAGCCAGAGGGCGCCCTCGCGCAGAGAGTCCACAAGGGAGATTCATAGAAGTATTAAACTTATGACGCTCCAGGAAATCCCTTATATGGATAAAATAACATGCAAATAGAAACGTTCGGATAAAACATGAAACATGACGCCAAACACACGATTACGGTGATATATCTGTGTTCTTCAAGCCATCTCAGGTATTTTCATAAGAATGATGTATATCTATAATACAATGCTAATCAACATAGCCTGCATCATACAATTTTATAAAATAATATATTTTCTGTCTCACTCTCTGTAAAGAAGCATCACGGAACCACAGAAGTTCTAACAAACACGACTGATGTGTAAAACATGATTTTAATCGGTGATGATTTTGACGGTATGCCAAGGCTAAGCAAACATACTAGCTATCCCTCTTGCCAAGAGCGATTATTTTGCTTCAGACCTGTCTGTGATTGGCTGAAGCGCTTCAGACCTGTCTGTGATTGGCTGAAGCGCTTCAGACCTGTCTGTGATTGGCTGAAGCGCTTCAGACCTGTCTGTGATTGGCTGAAGCGCTTCCCACCTGTCTGTGATTGGCTGAAGCGCTTCAGACCTGTCTGTGATTGGCTGAAGCGCTTCAGACCTGTCTGTGATTGGCTGAAGCGCTTCAGACCTGTCTGTGATTGGCTGAAGCGCTTCAGACCTGTCTGTGATTGGCTGAAGCGCTTCAGACCTGTCTGTGATTGGCTGAAGCGCTTCCCACCTGTCTGTGATTGGCTGAAGCGCTTCAGACCTGTCTGTGATTGGCTGAAGCGCTTTAGACCTGTCTGTGATTGGCTGAAGCGCTTCAGACCTGTCTGTGATTGGCTGAAGCGCTTCAGACCTGTCTGTGATTGGCTGAAGCGCTTCAGACCTGTCTGTGATTGGCTGAAGCGCTTCAGACCTGTCTGTGATTGGCTGAAGCGCTTCAGACCTGTCTGTGATTGGCTGAAGCGCTTCAGACCTGTCTGTGATTGGCTGAAGCGCTTCAGACCTGTCTGTGATTGGCTGAAGCGCTTCAGACCTGTCTGTGATTGGCTGAAGCGCTTCAGACCTGTCTGTGATTGGCTGAAGCGCTTCAGACCTGTCTGTGATTGGCTGAAGCGCTTCAGACCTGTCTGTGATTGGCTGAAGCGCTTCAGACCTGTCTGTGATTGGCTGAAGCGCTTCAGACCTGTCTGTGATTGGCTGAAGCGCTTCAGACCTGTCTGTGATTGGCTGAAGCGCTTCAGACCTGTCTGTGATTGGCTGAAGCGCTTCAGACCTGTCTGTGATTGGCTGAAGCGCTTCAGACCTGTCTGTGATTGGCTGAAGGGCTTCAGACCTGTCTGTGATTGGCTGAAGCACTTCAGACCTGTCTGTGATTGGCTGAAGCGCTTCAGACCTGTCTTTGATTGGCTGAAGCGCTTTAGACCTCTCTGTGATTGGCTGAAGCGCTTCAGACCTGTCTGTGATTGGCTGAAGGGCTTCAGACCTGTCTGTGATTGGCTGAAGGGCTTCAGACCTGTCTGTGATTGGCTGAAGGGCTTCAGACCTGTCTGTGATTGGCTGAAGCTCCAGCTCGCCCTGTTGCTCCGTCGGCACCTTTGTCAAAGTACTTTGTACTTTTGCTGAAAAATAAATGTAGCGAAGTTGAATACTTTTTTCCACAATTGGTAGCACCACAATTTAATTATTCTAAAGGAAGTAGATTTTTTTTTTTATATCCTCAAGTACTGTAGCTAAAGTATTTGTAATTAGTTACTTTCCACCTCTGGGTATGATATGTTAATGTTCAACTCACACTCAAACCCAAATGATAAAGTCCCTAAAAAAAAACATTTTTTTTTCGTTGTCCCTCTAAGTTTGGGGGAAAAGAATGCAGAGTACAAATCTCAAAGTGTCCATCCATCCTAAGCAAGTACCACACACAGTGTGTCCGGGTGGAGCTCGAGCAGGAAGTCCCAGTTCCTGACACCATCAGTCTTGTCACCCAAAGGTCACACATAAACCCAATTTATGGACAAGAGTGTTTTCAAAGCAATGCAATGTACAACGTCCGAGCTGTGTTTTCCTAATGTTACCTCTGGGCAGAAAGACATGCTTTTAAAATCTCGTGAGGTGAGCATGTTTTCTTTGCTAGAGGAGTTGCAGAGCTGCTCATTGGGAAAGTGTCCAGAAGTGAGGAGTGATAAATCTACGTAGGATGTTATTTGAGAGTAGACATGAATGTAGTCCAATGAACATTTTATTCATAGCTCCAATGCCTTTCAATGTCTACCAGGGCTCTAAACCGGTTCAAGGAATGAACAAAAAAAACAACCTTCATTCTATACATTCTGTTTAATATTTGTATTTGTCAGTCAACGAATCATGAATTAAATTTGTACGGCCAATGCAAATGTGATGTTGATGTCATCATAAGTCACCATGGCGATGCGCTGACATTAGCTCCTGGATCTCAGGATACTTCACAAACCCTTAAAGCGTTACATTTCAGTGAAAATGACTGTGAGGTTATATCCAGCGTTGAGAGTCTTTTGAAACCAGCGAAAATTATTAGTGATTGTAGAACTGCAACTATTCAGGAAATGAAAAAAAAAATTTTTTTTTTAGATATTTAAACACAATGTTATCAAAGTTAGTATTGAGGCTTTATGGTCATACATTTGCATTATATAATTTTTGCATTAATGACATTTTAATCAAGCTCAATGGAGTTACAGGGTCTTTAGCCAGTGAATGTTGGCGAGTTCATATGTTCAGCATTACATTTTCAAAGTTTATTAAAGTTGCGTTTTTTTAACAAGCGGTTTAATCATAGCCAATTTAAAAGTTTTAAGTACGTATCCTAATGACAAATGATAAATGAATGATATTAAGAAGAGGATCTATGACCTCTGGAAGCATAGCTTAGTCGGTATAGGGTCTAACATGCACGTTGTCGATTTAGATGATTTAACGAGTTTGCAAAATTCTTCCTCTCCTATAGCAACGAATGAATACATTTTTTCCTCAGGGAGACTACAATGCACTTCCTGATGCGATACTGTATTAGACGGCTGCATAGTTATAATTTTCTCCATAATATTATCAATCTTATAAGTAAAGAAGTTCATAAAGTCATTACTGCTGTGTTGCTTGGAAACGTCTGGGCTTGAAGCTTTCTTTTTCGGTAATTTAGCCACTGTTTCAAATAAATACCTAGGGTTGTGTTTGTTTCTTCTAAGAAGGTTGAAAAGTAAGCAGATCTAGTCATTTTTAAGGTCTTTGTGTACGCAATCGTGCTCTCTCTCTTAATGTCTCTTAATGCCAATCCCAATGCGCCTTTATTTATTTGTTATCTCTGTATATTAAAATCACCAACAATTTAGGGCTTTATCTGCAGCCAGTACAAAGTCTGCAAAAAAATCTTTGATGAAGTCAGTATGGTGCCCTGGTGGCCTGTATACAGTAGCCAGCGCAAATCTCAAACGTGATTTATCGTTTACACTAGATATTGTTATATTAAGCACCAACACTTCAAAGAATTATATTTTAAACTAGACTTCTCATTAATTCTGAAAATATTATTATAAATTACAGCAACACCTCCTCCTTTGCGTTTCAGACGAGGTTCATGTTTATCACCGTAATCTTGTGGGGTGGACTCTTTAAAGCAATGTAATTGTTTGGTTTTAGCCAGGTTTCTGTCAAACACAGCACATCTAGGTTATAATCTGTAATCATATCATTAACAATAAGTCATTTTGAAGTAAGGGATCGAATATAACCCTAACCCACGCTTTATCATTTGTTCATTTGTGTTATATCTGTTTTTTATTTGTTGAACATCAATTTAATTTTCACCCTTAGATGGGTTTGGAAGTTTTTTGTATTTCCTGTTTCGGGGAACAGACACAGTCTATGACAATATCTAGGTGAAAGAGTCTATTATTAACTATTATTTCCATTTTATGAATATTAATGTTTTAGAAGGAACGCAAAAACAGAAACGTTAAAATACTGATTGTGTTTGGAGTGAACCGATTAATTTTTTCTGCACGACAAACAGTGACGTGAGAAAGAAGCTTGAAGTTTGTCTACACATTTTCTTTCTCGTAGTTAGGGTTGGGACAACTACAAAAACTGATGCTAAATGAAGAGATGTCTTATCGATCACAAGTTCAGTATGGCGTACCACAAGGCTCAGTACTAGGACCGCTGCTGTTCACTCTGTACATGCTACCATTAGGAGATATCATTAGGAAACATGGAATTAGCTTTCACTGTTATACTGAAGCACGTGTTTAATCAGTCCAATGGAAAGATAAGATATCATAGGCGGGAGACGTCATCGACCAGGAAGCTATAAAGCACCCCTGAAAACAGACCGCGACAGCTTCTGAAAAGCCGAAGCAAGACGATCACAGGCATGCAGGGAGTATGGCAAAGCAACGCAGTGTCTCGTTTTCTCTTAGGGAACCAGGGTTACATACGTAACCTGAGACGATCCCCTTTCAAGGGAACTCGAGCTGCGTTTGAGACGCGGTGGGAACCCCATACCCACGATGCCATATGACAAATGCCTGTACTGTATGAAGACTGTGCGCACACTAAGAAACAAGCCCCCTAGACCCTGGAGTGGAGTCTAGGTCCAAGTCATAAAAATGGACAAATGTATGCAGTGAGGACCAGCCTGCCGCATTACAGATGTCGTGGAGAGAAACTCCTGAAATTAAAGCCTTAGAGGCAGCCATACTCCTAGTAGAGTGGGCCCGGACAGCCTTCACCTTCAGCCTTCACCACAAGGCCTGCAGCACAAATGACCCGCAAATTTCGTAGGGACCTAGGAATACAACCCGGCCTGGGGTGACGAAAGACTATCACCATACCAGGTGCAAATCCAAGTACGTGCAGGCCTCAGCCTCATGTACCACAGAGAAGACGACATACGGATCTCTCCTCAGAGATAACCCATCAAAGAAACATTCATTGCAGTTGAACAGTCACTTCAGTGCCCTGAAGCGGCGAACCGGCAGGGAACAACCGAACAGACTGTTCTACGACCCTCCTCGGAGGATCGTTTGGGGACGCTGATATCTCGGTGCCCTGAACGGAGGACCGGCAGGGAACAACCGAACTGGCAGCACTGCGGCCCTCCACAAAGAGTCGCACCCCAGAGGGCGCCGAGGAGAAACGATTTCTCAAAACCGTTCCTGCCCCGGAGGAACCCTCAGAAGTCTGATAGCCTCAGCGTCAGGACTTCTTTTCTAAGTTTCATTAGAGATAACGACAGTCCTCAGATCTTGCCTACCTTTAACTAGCTTAGTTCCTACGACCCTCCTCGGAGGATCGCTGGAAAAAGCAGGCACCTCGGTGCCCTGAAACCGGCAGGGAAACTGAACTGACCGTTCTACGACCCTCCTCGGAGGATCGTTTGGGGACGCTGATATCTCGGTCAGCGTTTCTTCTTTCAAGCTGTTTTTGAGATAAAACAGTCCTCAGATCTTGCATATCTTTAACTAGCTAGACTGCGACCGCCACCCAGGTCCCCCTTGATTTGGATGAGCCCGAATGGCGACGCTCTATTCTGCTGCACTTTATGCTGCGAGGAGCTTTAGTACGTTGAGACTGCTCCCGCCCAGCAGTCTCAGGAACATTAGTTCGGAAGCAACTTCTGGAACGGCGCTGAATATTTTATATCTTCATTTTGTTGAAAGCGAAGCGTTCAGAAGAACAGACATATTTTATCTTTATTTTTCTTTACATCAGAAAAATGTATATATATCCCTCCGAGGCCACCAGCAGGAAACAACCGAACTGGCAGCGCTGCGACCCTCCTCAGAGAGTCGCCCCCCAGAGGACGCGAGGAGAAACGATTTCTCGAAACCGTCCCTCCCCCATATAGTTTATCTGTTGCAATTCGATGCAATTCTCGAATAGCGTCAGCGCTGACATCCTCACATTCATCCATGTCCTTATACAGTTTACCCACTGTGATGAGGTTCACGGGTTGTGGGCAGGAAGAAGACGGAGTCGGCGTGACTGGGACTCGTACTTTATTATAACAAAATCAACAAATAAAACAAACGCGCGCACACAGCGCTTTCACCGTAGCCTCGCTACAGCACTCTCATAAGATGCACAGGATCACTCTTTCCACTGGGTCAGCTCCCGAACTCCTTCCACTCAGATGCACACTCTTTCCACTTCGATGCACACTCTTTCCACTGCCGGGGCAAAACTCTTTCCACTACGATCCGTCTGTGCTGCGTACGAGTCCTCAGCCGTTTCTCTCCCCACTCTCCGTTGACAGCGGCTTATAACCAGTCTCTCCACGCCAATTACTGCAACAAGACACAGGTGTTCGTCATTTGCACTTGACCTACTTACGTACCGCTCGCCTCCTTTCTCTCTCTCCCGTTACAGACCGCGCTGAACCACACCCCCCTCGCCACACCCACCAATGCTGCCTAATAATATTGATCTATTATGATGGCTGGTGGGTAACGTCGGGTAATGATGACGCCGACTCGGGAGAGAGATAGCTAGTAAGCGTCTCTTTAACCCGAGGCACTGTCATACTATGATATTTAATACCCATAACATTACTTTAGTAGAAGTTTGGGGATAAACACATAAAATAGAAACCGGTTTATTCCACGATCTCAACTCCTCAGTGTGGAGATAGGGAAAAACGGCAATCCCCGATGAGGAGGCTGAGATATAGAGATTTCCTTATATTCTCACTCTCATAATG
>NC_136883.1:38915194-38922694 GCF_949152265.1 Phoxinus phoxinus | reverse complement strand
GCCTTCCACATGTGCACTGACCAGCACTTTTACTCTTGAATTAGGCGAAACATGTAAATTAATCTGTCCTAAATTTCACGTCATTTTTGAGTGTCTGGGAAATACAAACAGCGAACTATAACACTTGGCATCAAGAGGCTAAACGAGGATTTAAACAACAGAAAAGTGTAGAGACACCCTGGAGCCCAATGGATTCGATTTCTCTGGATTCGTTTCACACACTTGCCTGATGGGAAATTAGCGGCTGTTAAATCTGAAATCTTTTACCAAGTGAAATGAATTATACTCAATCCCATGATTCACATTTTCTAAAACCACCCAAAGGTTTTTAATATATATATATATATATTAGGGCTGTCAAAAGATTAATCGCAATTAATCGCATTCAAAATAAAAGTTTGTGTTTACATAATATATGTGTGTGTACTGTGTATAATTATTATGTATATATAAATACACACACAAGCATGTATATATTTAAGATTTTTTTTATATTTATATATAAAATATTTATATTTTAATTATACACAGTACACACACATATAGTATGTAAACACAAACTTGTATTTTGAATGCGATTAATCGTGATTAATCTTTTGACAGTCCTAATATATATATATATATATATAAGTTGTTCTCTCATTGTATTCGTTGTAATGTTATATTTTTATTTTCAATCCAGTCATCATTATAGTTTATTTTATTGTTTCATGCTTTCTTAATGTTATATATTTTGGAAACAATTTACAATAAGGTCTCATTTATTAACATTAGTTAATGTTTTAAAGGTGCCCTAGAATGTGAAATTGAATTTAACTTGCCATAGTTAAATAACAATAGTTTAGTACATGGACATGACATACAGTGAGTTTCAAACACCATTGTTTTCTCCTTCTTGTTTAAATCTCGTTTTTGAAAAACACCCCTGAAAAACGGGCGAATCTCCACATAACACCTACTGTGACGTAACCGATGGGATCATTAATATGTACGCCTCCAAAATTTGCATAAGCCAAGCCCTTTCAGAGATACGGTGCTACACAGAACTGCGCTGCGCAGGTGAAGCACACACGCACACAGACACACACACACACACACACACGCACGCACGAATGAACGAACGAACGAACGAACGCACATACACGCACACACGTGACTGTTAAGTTCGTACTGAAAATAATGAATAAACTTACCACTCCGAAACGTCCATTTGCATTCTACAAACAACCGCTTGTTCCTCAAACTCTGCATCGTCGTCTGAAACCGGCTCAAACATATACGGTTGTACACCGAGTCTCTCCATTTGCACGTCGGACCTGTTTGCTGTGACTCTCTTACCCCTTTTCCACCAAGGCAGAGCTGGTGCTGGTTCGGAGCCAGAGCCTAGTTTCAAATCGGTTCTTTGTTTTTCGACCACCAAAGCACCAGCTCCGAACCAGTAAAAGTGGTTCTTAAGTAGCACCAAAACATTGCTGGGCTAGAGTAAGAACCGCTTGCATCGGGGGCTGGGGGCGGGGTTACCGTGACCAACAAGACGAAAAGAAACTTGTGACCGCCATTTTTTAAATAGCTGCTAATCGAGCTAATAGCTGCTCGATTGTAATCTCCGTCTATGCAAGTTACGGCGAGCTGCACGAACGCGTTGGATTCACCGTGTTTGGATGCCAATGTAGTTTCGCAAAGCCATGAGCATCAATAGTAACGCAACGAACGCCATTGTTGATGTAAGACTTGTTCGAGATGCATCGGAGCGGCGCGGACCGATCAGAGCTCCGGGAGTGTTTGGAGAGCATACGACTCCTTGTGCTTTTGATCGCTTTAGCAGTGCTTTAATGTCACGCGGCGATCGGTCTGCGAGAAGCCGAACCATCTCGAACAAGCCTGTGTTTTTGTTTGGCGCTGCCGCGCTAGCGTTGCTGGGCAACATGAGATGTATACACAGTGACGTAAGATCTGGCTCTGTTGTGGCTCTCTAGCCTGTGGAAAGGCAAACCGGTTCTTAGAAGAACCGTCAGTAGAACCAACTCCGAACCGGCTCTAGCTCTAGCTCTGAACCAGCACCTGTTCTTGCTGGTGGAAAAGGGGTATCTGAGTTCTTGTAATGAGCCCGCAGTGAAAGAGCCAATCAGAGCAGAACTCCTCATTACTATTCATGACCCTTCCAAATAAGGTAAAAACAGACCATTTCATTCTAGAGCCAATTTATAGGGTTGGAAATTGACCTGTAAAACCTTTTCTGGACATTTCAAATGGCTTTTTAAGCCACATACCTTCTATGTAGATATCAGGGACAAAATTAAAATATTATTTCAACACACTCTAGGGCACCTTTAACTAACATGAACAAAAAATATGAATATATTTGTTACAGTATTTATTCATCTTTGTTAATGTTAGTTAATAAAATACAGTTCCCTTTAAAGGGAGCTCGCGCTGCGTCGAGTGACGCTGAGGGAACGCTTTGCGTGATGACGTCTTGAAGCACATGTGAAATCAGTCCAATGGTGTGGCGGAACGTCAGCAGCGCGTGGACGTCACGAACCAGGAAACTATAAAGCCTAGCTAACCCTAACCTTAACCCTACCTTCTAGCTTCTGTGTCTTCAGTAGCGCTCAGTGTGAATCTGTCTCTGTCTATTTGGTGTTGTATTGTCTATATATCTATATCTATATCTATATCTATATCTATATCTATATCCAAAGACTATGGTGAGCAAGCAGGAAGTTAGACTGTGTGTGCAGAGCAGATTTCTCTGCCCAGCTAGCACACTCCCTACCTCACCAGGGGGATCACCAAATATTTCAAGTCAACAGCACTCAGACACTATACTCACCAAATGCTCATCAGAAGGGAAAAACACAGCAGCCTGCAGCTAGCATCGAACAGCACACCACAAACTAACACCAAATCACACAGTCTAGGGGGAAAAAACAACAAAAATACCTCCGGATGCAATAATCCCGGACGAGCCCCCAATATGTTACGACCCTAGCTCAAGGGAGGCAACATAGAGGAGTCACAAACGATGATTATGACCAAAATAAGGTTTATTGAAAACAGGGTTAAACAAACAGGGGACAATGGTGGCTGCTGCTAACAATGCTACCGCTCCAGGCTGCCGTTGGTGAGAGAGAGTGGGTGGAGCTAGACCAGGGCTTTTAAATGCTGGCCAGCAGACCCAGGTAATTAGGGAAATGATGGAAGGAGCTTCCAGGATACCTGCAAAACAGGGCACAGAATAACTTTGGACATAACATGCACCCCTGCCTGCGATATTTAACGGGTGGACACACGCACATTCTTTGTGTTGCTTGTGTGGGTGAGGAGCATGCACAGTGAGCGCTGGCTGTGAGCACTGTGATGTGCTTCCAATGCGGACACTCTGATCCCGCCAGGCGTTCTTTCGCGAGGATGCTCAGGCTCGTGTTCCCCAGGGCTCGGGTCCCGCTGCTGCCGAGGCACATCTGGATCTGAGGATTTCCTAGAAGGAAATATTTCCAAGTCATTATTTCCAAGAATGCTGCAGGGAAAAGGTCCTGACGCCCGAGAGGTCAGGCCAACGAGAGCAGTCTCCCCTGAAGTGGAGCGGTTAACACCTCATTATACTGTGCCCGACACCTCATGTGTTTCGGGCCGCAGCGGTCTCCGGCAAGCACATTTCTTAGGGTCCACCTGGAAACGTAGTGGTCCTGGGATGCCCGCCCCCTCCGAGGAGGGTCCTAGAGCAGTCAGTTCGATCATTCCCTGCCGGCTTCGGCGTTACAAGGCTCCGGGCTGATTTTGCAACAAAAAACAGAAGCCTGTCTCGAGAGGCAGGTACCACTAGTAGAATTTTTGGCAGCATGGAAGCTACGGTTAAAATACAGGTCGGGTCTCACCCGCATCCTATCCACCGTGGTGGGCCCAGAGCAGGTTCTGGTAATGGAACAAGAAGTAAACACCCTGTTAGAGAAAGGGGCCATAGAATATGTGCCTCCCTCCAGCAGGGAAACCGGGTTCTACAGCCGGTATTTCATAGTTCCAAAGAAGGATGGGGGGTTGCGTCCCATTTTGGATCTTTGAGTTCTGAACAAGTCAGTCATGCAACTAAAGTTCAAAATACTGAGACAAATCGTGCCACAGATCAGATCCGAGGACAGTTTTTTCACGATAGATCTCAAGGACGCATACTTCCATATATCCATCCTTCCATATCACATAGATTGGTTGATACTCAGTCGCATCAGTTGGGCATCGAGCTGTCGTTCTCGCCCACATGAAAGAGTTGGGGTTACAGCTAAACGCCAAAAAGAGTGTGCTTTGTTTGGGACTCAATGTTGATGCAGGCACGCCTTTCACCGGCACGCATAGAGTCCATACTTTCGGCTGTGAAAAGAATAAAGCTAGGCCAGTCACTCACTGTCAAACAGTTTCAGAGACTATTGGGTCTGATGGCAGCAGCGTCCAACGTGATACCTTTTGGACTGTTGTACATGAGACCCCTGCAGTGGTGGCTCAGGACCAAAGGGTTTTCCCCGAGGTCCAACCCCTTTCGCATGATCAGGGTCACGCGGCGATGCTTACGTGCCCTGGTTACAGTATGTGGAAGAAACCTTGGTTCCTATCCCAGGGTCCCATGTTGGGAGCTTCTTGTCGCCGCAAGACGCTAACGACAGATGCCTCTCTCACGGGCTGGGGAGCGATCCTCCCCACGCTCGACTCAGGGTCTGTGGAGGGACCACCATCTCTCATGGCATATCAACCGCCTGGAGATGTTGGCTGTATTGCTTGCTCTAAAGAACTTCCTCACAGATCTCAGAGACCATCATGTGCCTGTCCGCACAGACAACGCATCGGTGGTCGCCTATATAAATCACCAGGGTGGTTTGCGCTTGCGTCCACTCTGCAAACTGGTTAGAGCCCTGCATTTCAGCCCGAGCCCGACGGGCCCCGACTTATTTACGCCCCTAGGGCCGGGCTTCGGGCCAATTTTCACGTCATAGTTCACACGCGGGCCGGGCCTCGGGCCTGTTTTAGGCTTATCCTTCTTTTTATAGCCTATTTCAGACATGTATTAAAATTAAATATGAGAAGTTGACGATGAAAAAACAAACATAGAAAGACGTTTTAAACCTATCACACTGACATATGACTGACACATGACAGTCTGCTCGCGCTCGCGCGCACACACACACACGCACGCACACAGGTTTCCCGGCGGCACGACCCAAGATTCGCGCGACCGGCTCGCTGTTTTTAGTGTCCCTGCCAGCAGCAGAAGTATAGCGAGCGTGACTTCAGCGCAGCTGGAATAGTTCAAGAAAAAAGTACGACTGGATTAAAACCTTCCACTGTGGATGCTGTGATTTTTCTTCACGATGCTCTGTAAGAAACTGTTCTTAGCCATGTTAGGGGCTGTCTTGTTGGTTTTCGTTTGAAAACGACTTTATTTTCATCAGTCTGTTGGAAACTATTGGAAATAAGAATGGCCATGTTCTGTAGTGAGAACTTGATTTTTGAGGTAAGATAATCTGCATGTTTGTTTTTAATATAATGCCATTTATTTGATTAGTTTAGATTGTAGGCTATAGCTCATGTCGTTTGCGAGCGCTGTTGCGACTGTGAGCAGCAGAGCAGTTTGCCTCAGCTTTTAAAAAATGATAATAAACGTTTAAACTATAACTGTCTATGTTTGATATGCTTAAGGTGTTTTATGGATTTTATTGTAGCCAAGTAAAGTGTTGATTTGAGAGGCTAAATGGATCAAACATGTTTAACTCGCTGTTGACTGCTTGGTCGTCAATAAAAAAACAAAAAGAAACCGAACATTTGTCTAAATTAACTTAATAAAGAAATGAAAAGAAACATAACTAACAAAACGGACCTATTTTAATGGCTGCAAATAGCTAGTTTGCCCTCAGCTGTGTAGGCTATATAAAAAAAAAAAAATTTAAAAAACGAGCTCGGGTCGGACTCGGGCTGATAATTAAGATGAGCTGTCGGACACGGGCCGGGCTAGGGCCTGAGCGTCTCGGGCCAGGGCCGGGCTAGGGCCTAGATTTGAGGCCCGTGCAGGGCTCTAAAACTGGTGCCCCAAATCCTGTGGTCTAGAATATAGGAGAAGACATGCTGTCGAGACAGGGGCTGGGGCAGGGAATGGAGGCTCCACCCGAGGTGGCGGAGCAGATATGGAGGGTGTTCGGCCAGGCACAAGTGGATCTGTTTGCGTTTCAACTGTCTTACTGTCCACTCTGGTTCTCCCTCACGCATCCAACTCCTCTGGGACTGGATACTATAGTATAGACTTGTCCGAAACTACTATCACTCTGCTCCCGGAAGTTCTGGAGAGAGTTCGCAGGGACCAAGTTCGCCTACTTCTTATAGCCAGCGGAGGCCGGGCCGAGTATGGTTCCCTAATCTAGTGTCTCTCCTTGATTGTACGACTGTAACCTCGGTTCCCTGAAGAGGGAACGAGACGCTGCGTCACCTTGCCATATCTCCTACGTGCTTGTCAGCAACCACTTCAGACTTTTACAAAGCTAGCGCTGCTGTGTTTTTGTCAGGCTTTATAGTTTCCTGGTTCGTGACGTCACTCCCCTCTGACGTCACCCACCTCCGCCACACCATTGGACTGATTTCACATGTGCTTCAAGACGTCATCACGCCAGGCGTTCCCTCTGCGTCAGTCGACGCAGCGTGAGTTCACTTGAAAGGGAACTGAGGTTACAGTCGTAACAGAGGCGTTTTTCATTGTTTGTTTATGTTCATTAATGTTAACAAATACAAATTTTGATTTGCATAATGTTTTAGTAAATGTTGAAATTAACATTAACTAAGATTAATAAACTTCATTCTTAGTTCGTATTAACCAAAGAAGTGAACTAATGTAAACTATTGAAACCTTATTGTAAATAATATTTATTGTATACAAATAATTATCATCATCATAATCATTACAATCTGACATTTACATTTTAAAATTCAGGCAATATGACAAAATTATCAGTTTTAATAATTTACACACTGGAAAGTTATAGAATGCAAACTTTCTACTTCTTAGCATGACAATTAAAAAGAAAACGCAGAAGGCTAATATCTGGAGATGCAGTTGCACTGCTAGTGTTTGAGTGTCGCAGTGAAGCGTGGCTCTCCGTGTGGGAACAGATGCACAGTGACGTGTGGACGCCTGGAGCCGATCCAAACATCAGCTCGCGATCAGCAGGGCAGAAGAGGAGACAGATCACATCAGGTGAGTCCATGTCTCTCCTGCTCTACTCTCTCGGTCACAGATGCACTGCACTCCCAGGCCACGTGTTAACCTTTATTCAGCACGACAGG
Source organism: Phoxinus phoxinus (assembly GCF_949152265.1). Taxonomy (NCBI): domain Eukaryota; kingdom Metazoa; phylum Chordata; class Actinopteri; order Cypriniformes; family Leuciscidae; genus Phoxinus; species Phoxinus phoxinus. The sequence continues at coordinate 38,915,377 of NC_136883.1, read as the reverse complement.
CACATGAATGCTTTTCATGCCATGTAACCATGATCCCTCTCACTCTGCTGGTGGACAGTTATGTTCTTCTTGTTCTTACGGTTAACCCCAGCATTCCTGACCTCAGCCTCGTAACACGGACTCGTCCAAACCCAAACTCTAAATGCACCAATGAGTTCTGAGCCAAAAACCCGTTAGCAAGTC
>NC_136883.1:38867694-38902694 GCF_949152265.1 Phoxinus phoxinus | reverse complement strand
GGTTACTGCACCCTAACCTATGCAGTACCGTAAGGTCGAGACAGCTGGTAATGCGTGGTGGTAATATCCACAGAGCCCCAAAAACGCCCGAAGCTCTGTCACTGTTTGTGGTTTGGGCCAGGATACAACAGCCTCGATCTTTGAAGGGTCAGTAGATATTCCATCATGTGAAACGATATGCCCCACATAGTTCGCAGATGTCCTGTCGTATGGACACTTATCAAGGTAGATCTTCATCCCTCAACCGATCCAGAACCTTCAACCGCCGCTGAGCGCTTCAAGAGTCCACCCAAAAACCATTAGGTCATGCGAGTACACAAGCACCTCCAAGAAGTTCATGTCTCCCACAGTTCTCTCCATGGCCCTCTGGAAAGGGGGTTACTTACGCTCAAATTCATGAAAGCCCTAACGGCAGATGAATGCAGTCTTTTCGTTATCGATGTTCACTCATTGGTTTTTGATTATATCCAGTCCTCACATCTAAAACAGTAAACCATTTACTCGCAGAAGGGCTGTGCAGAGCATCTTCAATTCGGGGTATGTGTGTTGATCTGGTATGGTCCATTGGTTGAGTGTCCGATAGTCCATACTTTTTCCCTGACTTTTTACGTACTACTACAATGGGTGAAGCGTAGGGCTCCTGGACTCTGATGCCAGCACTCTTGAGTTCTTGCGGATGAACATCTTCCCAGCTGGGCAAGACGGCGAGATCTTTCTCTAACGGGCGCTATTCAGCCTTATCTTATGCATGGTACTTTCTGAACAGCCCACGTCCCACTCATGAAGGGAAAACACTTCATTTCTCTCCTCACACAAACTCTGTTCTTCTTCACCTGGAGGGACAGGTTTCAACGCTCAGAAAAACCTCAGTTTTCTGTTACTAGGGCTGTGTTCCAGTCCACTTTTAGACACGCACTTGCAAACTTCCCTAAGCACTTCCCCTCGGGGAATTCCTGCCGCCATTTTGAAGTGCGTTCCAATTCGTGAAGTGGACGAGGGAAGTTTATATGGACAGACCCTCGTTCCCTCGATTTTGACAGAGGGAGCGAGTTTACTTCATATGTACACTTCGGGCACCTATATGTCCCACAATGCAGTACAATTGTGACGTCACCACAGATCGCGTCTAATCACCACCACAACAAGCAACTCGATGATATATCAATTATAATTTTTTTTATTTAAAACAACCCAAGCACACCTACATACATTTGGTTGCTGCATTAAACAGTCCTTAAGTGATTTTTTTTTTTTAAATCATAAATGAACTCCATTGCTGATTCCAAGTGATCAAGGGCTTAGGACGTCCCAGTTCAGCCCATTGCAGTTTCCGCCTGAAGTGGGCACTCATGCAATGTAAGCAATGACGTACATCCGAGTGAACCAGACGAAGGGAAGTTAGCGAGTGAAGGGCATGACAATGTTGGACTGGACCGCAGCCCGCATCACTGGACACATAATTACACTGATCTACTAATTTGCCTAGTGAATCAACTAGGTCCACACTGATGACAGAGTTAGGAGGCTGGTTTTCCATAATCATGGCCTTCACCTCATCCATAGACCTGCCCTCCGGCTGCAACAGGACCGTGGGGTGTAGACTACACACTGAGCTGGCACTGCAGGGTCTAAGGAGATATAACATCAGGATCTCGATCAGCACTGGTCTCCACTGAAATAAACAACCTGCCAGATACACACGAGTCAATCACACACACAGATACACGAGGGTCAGTCACACACTCAGATACACGAGAGTCAGTCACACACTCAGATACACGAGAGTCAGTCACACACACACTCAGATACACGAGAGTCAGTCACCCACTCAGATACACGAGAGTCAGTCACACACACACTCAGTTACACGAGAGTCAGTCACACACTCAGATACACGAGAGTCAGTCACCCACTCAGATACACGAGAGTCAGTCACACACACACTCAGTTACACGAGAGTCAGTCACACACTCAGATACACGAGAGTCAGTCACACACACACTCAGATACACGAGAGTCAGTCACACACACACTCAGATACACGAGAGTCAGTCACACACACACTCAGATACACGAGAGTCAGTCACACACACACTCAGATACACGAGAGTCAGTCACACACACTCAGATACACGAGAGTCAATCACACACTCAGATACACGAGAGTCAGTCACACACACACTCAGATACACGAGAGTCAGTCACACACTCAGATACACGAGAGTCAGTCACACACACACTCAGATACACGAGAGTCAGTCACACACACTCAGATACACGAGAGTCAGTCACACACACTCAGATACACGAGAGTCAGTCACACACTCAGATACACGAGAGTCAGTCACACACTCAGATACACGAGACAGTCAATCACACACTGAGATACACGAGAGTCAGTCACACACTCAGATACACGAGAGTCAGTCACACACTCAGATACACGAGAGTCAGTCACACACTCAGATACACGAGAGTCAGACACACACACTCAGATACACGAGAGTCAGTCACACACTCAGATACACGAGAGTCAGTCACACACTCAGATACACGAGAGTCAGTCACACACTCAGATACACGAGAGTCAGTCACACACACTCAGATACACGAGAGTCAGTCACACACTCAGATACACGAGAGTCAGTCACACACTCAGATACACGAGAGTCAGTCACACACTCAGATACACGAGAGTCAGTCACACACTCAGATACACGAGAGTCAGTCACACACTCAGATACACGAGAGTCAGTCACACACTCAGATACACGAGAGTCAGTCACACACTCAGATACACGAGAGTCAGTCACACACTCAGATACACGAGAGTCAATCACACACACAGATACACGCGAGTCAGTCACACACACTCAGATACACGAGAGTCAGTCACACACTCAGATACACGAGAGTCAATCACACACACAGATACACGAGAGTCAGTCACACACACTCAGATACACGAGAGTCAGTCACACACTCAGATACACGAGAGTCAGTCACACACTCAGATACACGAGAGTCAGTCACACACTCAGATACACGAGAGTCAGTCACACACTCAGATACACGAGAGTCAGTCACACACTCAGATACACGCGAGTCAGTCACACACTCAGATACACGAGAGTCAGTCACACACTCAGATACACGAGAGTCAGTCACACACTCAGATACACGAGAGTCAGTCACACACTCAGATACACGAGAGTCAATCACACACACAGATACACGCGAGTCAGTCACACACACTCAGATACACGAGAGTCAGTCACACACTCAGATACACGAGAGTCAATCACACACACAGATACACGAGAGTCAGTCACACACACACTCAGATACACGAGAGTCAGTCACCCACTCAGATACACGAGAGTCAGTCACACACACACTCAGATACACGAGAGTCAGTCACACACACACTCAGATACACGAGAGTCAGTCACACACACACTCAGATACACGAGAGTCAGTCACACACACTCAGATACACGAGAGTCAATCACACACTCAGATACACGAGAGTCAGTCACACACTCAGATACACGAGAGTCAGTCACACACACACTCAGATACACGCGAGTCAGTCACACACTCAGATACACGAGAGTCAGTCACACACACACTCAGATACACGAGAGTCAGTCACACACACACTCAGATACACGAGAGTCAGTCACACACACTCAGATACACGAGAGTCAGTCACACACACTCAGATACACGAGAGTCAGTCACACACTCAGATACACGAGAGTCAATCACACACTCAGATACACGAGAGTCAGTCACACACACACTCAGATACACGAGAGTCAGTCACACACACTCAGATACACGAGAGTCAGTCACACACACTCAGATACACGAGAGTCAGTCACACACACTCAGATACACGAGAGTCAGTCACACACTCAGATACACGAGAGTCAGTCACACACACACTCAGATACACGAGAGTCAGTCACACACACTCAGATACACGAGAGTCAGTCACACACACAGATACACACGAGTCAATCACACACTCAGATACACAAGAGTCAGTCACACACACTCAGATACACAAGAGTCAGTCACACACACTCAGATACACGAGAGTCAGTCACACACACTCAGATACACGAGAGTCAGTCACACACTCAGATACACGAGAGTCAGTCACACACACTCAGATACACGAGAGTCAGTCACACACACTCAGATACACGAGAGTCAGTCACACACTCAGATACACGAGAGTCAGTCACACACTCAGATACACGAGACAGTCAATCACACACTGAGATACACGAGAGTCAGTCACACACTCAGATACACGAGAGTCAGTCACACACTCAGATACACGAGAGTCAGTCACACACTCAGATACACGAGAGTCAGTCACACACTCAGATACACGAGAGTCAGTCACACACACTCAGATACACGAGAGTCAGTCACACACTCAGATACACGAGAGTCAGTCACACACACTCAGATACACGAGAGTCAGTCACACACTCAGATACACGAGAGTCAGACACACACACTCAGATACACGAGAGTCAGTCACACACACTCAGATACACGAGAGTCAGTCACACACTCAGATACACGAGAGTCAGACACACACACTCAGATACACGAGAGTCAGTCACACACTCAGATACACGAGAGTCAGTCACACACACTCAGATACACGAGAGTCAGTCACACACTCAAATACACGAGAGTCAGTCACACACTCAGATACACGAGAGTCAGTCACACACTCAGATACACGAGAGTCAGTCACACACTCAGATACACGAGAGTCAGTCACACACTCAGATTCACGAGAGTCAGTCACACACTCAGATACACGAGAGTCAGTCACACACACTCAGATACACGAGAGTCAGTCACACACACTCAGATACACGAGAGTCAGTCACACACTCAGATACACGAGAGTCAGTCACACACTCAGATACACGAGAGTCAGTCACACACACTCAGATACACGAGAGTCAGTCACACACTCAGATACACGAGAGTCAGTCACACACACTCAGATACACGAGAGTCAGTCACACACTCAGATACACGAGAGTCAGTCACACACACTCAGATACACGAGAGTCAGTCACACACACTCAGATACACGAGAGTCAGTCACACACACTCAGATACACGAGAGTCAGTCACACACACTCAGATACACGAGAGTCAGTCACACACTCAGATACACGAGAGTCAGTCACACACTCAGATACACGAGAGTCAGTCACACACTCAGATACACGAGAGTCAGTCACACACTCAGATACACGAGAGTCAGTCACACACACTCAGATACACGAGAGTCAGTCACACACTCAGATACACGAGAGTCAGTCACACACACTCAGATACACGAGAGTCAGTCACACACTCAGATACACGAGAGTCAGTCACACACTCAGATACACGAGAGTCAGTCACACACACTCGGATACACGAGAGTCAGTCACACACTCAGATACACGAGAGTCAGTCACACACTCAGATACACGAGAGTCAGACACACACACTCAGATACACGAGAGTCAGTCACACACTCAGATACACGAGAGTCAGTCACACACACTCAGATACACGAGAGTCAGTCACACACTCAAATACACGAGAGTCAGTCACACACTCAGATACACGAGAGTCAGTCACACACACTCAGATACACGAGAGTCAGTCACACACTCAGATACACGAGAGTCAGTCACACACTCAGATACACGAGAGTCAGTCACACACTCAGATACACGAGAGTCAGTCACACACACTCAGATTCACGAGAGTCAATCACACACTCAGATACACGAGAGTCAGTCACACACTCAGATACACGAGAGTCAGTCACACACTCAGATACACGAGAGTCAGTCACACACACTCAGATACAAGAGAGTCAGTCACACACACTCAGATACACGAGAGTCAGTCACACACACTCAGATACACGAGAGTCAGTCACACACTCAGATACACGAGAGTCAGTCACACACTCAGATACACGAGAGTCAGTCACACACTCAGATACACGAGAGTCAGTCACACACTCAGATACACGCGAGTCAATCACACACTCAGATACACGAGAGTCAATCACACACACAGATACACGAGTCAGTCACACACACTCAGATACACGCGAGTCAGTCACACACTCAGATACACGAGAGTCAATCACACACACAGATACACGCGAGTCAGTCACACACACTCAGATACACGAGAGTCAGTCACACACACAGATACACGCGAGTCAATCACACACTCAGATACACGAGAGTCAATCACACACACAGATACACGAGAGTCAGTCACACACACTCAGATACACGCGAGTCAGTCACACACTCAGATACACGAGAGTCAATCACACACACTCAGATACACGAGAGTCAGTCACACACACTCAAATACACGAGAGTCAATCACACACAGATACACGCGAGTCAGTCACACACACTCAGATACACGAGAGTCAATCACACACACAGATACACGCGAGTCAGTCACACACACTCAGATACACGCGAGTCAGTCACACACTCAGATACACGAGAGTCAATCACACACACTCAGATACACGAGAGTCAGTCACACACACTCAAATACACGAGAGTCAATCACACACAGATACACGCGAGTCAGTCACACACACTCAGATACACGAGAGTCAATCACACACACAGATACACGCGAGTCAGTCACACACACTCAGATACACGAGAGTCAGTCACACACACTCAGATACACGAGAGTCAATCACACACACAGATACACGCGAGTCAGTCACACACACTCAGATACACTAAAGTCAGACACACACACTCAGATACACGAGAGTCAATCACACACACAGATACACGAGAGTCAGTCACACACACTCAGATACACGAGAGTCAGTCACACACACAGATACACGAGAGTCAGTCACACACACTCAGATACACGAGAGTCAATCACACACACAGATACACGCGAGTCAGTCACACACACTCAGATACACGCGAGTCAGTCACACACACTCAGATACACGAGAGTCAATCACACACACAGATACACGCGAGTCAGTCACACACACTCAGATACACGAGAGTCAGACACACACACTCAGATACACGAGAGTCAGTCACACACTCAGATACACGAGAGTCAGTCACACACTCAGATACACGAGAGTCAGTCACACACTCAGATACACGAGAGTCAGTCACACACTCAGATACACGAGAGTCAGTCACACACTCAGATACACGAGAGTCAGTCACACACTCAGATACACGAGAGTCAGTCACACACTCAGATACACGAGAGTCAGTCACACACACTCAGATACACGAGAGTCAATCACACACACAGATACACGAGAGTCAGTCACACACTCAGATACACGAGAGTCAGTCACACACTCAGATACACGAGAGTCAGTCACACACTCAGATACACGAGAGTCAGTCACACACACTCAGATACACGAGAGTCAGTCACACACTCAGATACACGAGAGTCAGTCACACACTCAGATACACGAGAGTCAGTCACACACTCAGATACACGAGAGTCAGTCACACACTCAGATACACGAGAGTCAGTCACACACACTCAGATACACGAGAGTCAGTCACACACACTCAGATACACGCGAGTCAGTCACACACTCAGATACACGAGAGTCAATCACACACACAGATACACGAGAGTCAGTCACACACTCAGATACACGAGAGTCAATCACACACTCAGATACACGAGAGTCAGTCACACACTCAGATACACGAGAGTCAGTCACACACTCAGATACACGAGAGTCAGTCACACACTCAGATACACGAGAGTCAGTCACACGCTCTCAGATACACGAGAGTCAATCACACACACTCAGATACACGAGAGTCAGTCACACACTCAGATACACGAGAGTCAGTCACACGCACTCAGATACACGAGAGTCAGTCACACACTCAGATACACGAGAGTCAGTCACACACTCAGATACACGAGAGTCAGTCACACGCACTCAGATACACGAGAGTCAGTCACACACTCAGATACACGAGAGTCAGTCACACACACTCAGATACACGAGAGTCAGTCACACACTCAGATACACGAGAGTCAGTCACACACTCAGATACACGAGAGTCAGTCACACACTCAGATACACGAGAGTCAATCACACACTCAGATACACGAGAGTCAGTCACACATTCAGATACACGAGAGTCAGTCACACACTCAGATACACGAGAGTCAGTCACACACACTCAGATACACGAGAGTCAGTCACACACTCAGATACACGAGAGTCAGTCACACACTCAGATACACGAGAGTCAGTCACACACTCAGATACACGAGAGTCAATCACACACTCAGATACACGAGAGTCAATCACACACTCAGATACACGAGAGTCAATCACACACTCAGATACACGAGAGTCAATCACACACACAGATACACGAGAGTCAGTCACACACTCAGATACACGAGAGTCAGTCACACACTCGGATACACGAGAGTCAGTCACACACTCAGATACACGAGAGTCAGTCACACACTCAGATACACGAGAGTCAATCACACACTCAGATACACGAGAGTCAATCACACACACAGATACACGAGAGTCAGTCACACACTCAGATACACGAGAGTCAATCACACACACAGATACACGAGAGTCAGTCACACACTCAGATACACGAGAGTCAGTCACACACTCGGATACACGAGAGTCAGTCACACACTCAGATACACGAGAGTCAGTCACACACACTCGGATACACGAGAGTCAATCACACACACAGATACACGAGAGTCAGACACACACACTCAGATACACGAGAGTCAATCACACACACAGATACACGAGAGTCAGTCACACACTCAGATACACGAGAGTCAGTCACACACTCGGATACACGAGAGTCAGTCACACACTCAGATACACGAGAGTCAGTCACACACTCAGATACACGAGAGTCAATCACACACACAGATACACGAGAGTCAGACACACACACTCAGATACACGAGAGTCAATCACACACACAGATACACGAGAGTCAGTCACACACTCAGATACACGAGAGTCAGTCATACACTCAGATACACGAGAGTCAGTCACACACTCAGATACACGAGAGTCAGTCACACACACTCGGATACACGAGAGTCAATCACACACACAGATACACGAGAGTCAGACACACACACTCAGATACACGAGAGTCAATCACACACACTCAGATACACGAGAGTCAATCACACACACAGATACACGAGAGTCAATCACACACACAGATACACGAGAGTCAGTCACACACTCAGATACACGAGAGTCAATCACGCACTCAGATACACGAGAGTCAGACACACACTCAGATACACGAGAGTCAATCACACACACTCAGATACACGAGAGTCAGACACACACACTCAGATACACGAGAGTCAGACACACGCACTCAGATACACGAGAGTCAGACACACACACTCAGATACACGAGAGTCAATCACACACACAGATACACGAGTCAATCACACACACAGATACACGAGAGTCAGACACACACACTCAGATACACGAGAGTCAATCACACACACAGATACACGAGAGTCAGACACACACACTCAGATACACGAGAGTCAATCACACACACAGATACACGAGAGTCAGACACACACACTCAGATACACGAGAGTCAATCACACACACAGATACACGAGAGTCAGTCACACACTCAGATACACGAGAGTCAGTCACACACTCAGATACACGAGAGTCAGTCACACACTCAGATACACGAGAGTCAGTCACACACTCAGATACACGAGAGTCAGTCACACACTCAGATACACGAGAGTCAGACACACACTCAGATACACGCGAGTCAGTCACACACTCAGATACACGAGAGTCAGACACACACACTCAGATACACGAGAGTCAGTCACACACACTCAGATACACGAGAGTCAGTCACACACACGCAGATACACGAGAGTCAATCACACACACAGATACACGAGAGTCAGACACACACACTCAGATACACGAGAGTCAGTCACACACTCAGATACACGAGAGTCAGTCACACACACTCAGATACACGAGAGTCAGACACACACACTCAGATACACGAGAGTCAGTCACACACTCAGATACACGAGAGTCAGTCACACACACTCAGATACACGAGAGTCAGTCACACACTCAGATACACGAGAGTCAGTCACACACACTCAGATACACGAGAGTCAGTCACACACACTCAGATACACGAGAGTCAGACACACACACTCAGATACACGAGAGTCAGTCACACACTCAGATACACGAGAGTCAGTCACACACACTCAGATACACGAGAGTCAGTCACACACTCAGATACACGAGAGTCAGTCACACACACTCAGATACACGAGAGTCAGTCACACACACTCAGATACACGAGAGTCAGTCACACACTCAGATACACGAGAGTCAGTCACACACACTCGGATACACGAGAGTCAATCACACACACAGATACACGAGAGTCAGACACACACACTCAGATACACGAGAGTCAATCACACACACAGATACACGAGAGTCAGTCACACACTCAGATACACGAGAGTCAGTCACACACTCGGATACACGAGAGTCAGTCACACACTCAGATACACGAGAGTCAGTCACACACTCAGATACACGAGAGTCAATCACACACACAGATACACGAGAGTCAGACACACACACTCAGATACACGAGAGTCAATCACACACACAGATACACGAGAGTCAGTCACACACTCAGATACACGAGAGTCAGTCATACACTCAGATACACGAGAGTCAGTCACACACTCAGATACACGAGAGTCAGTCACACACACTCGGATACACGAGAGTCAATCACACACACAGATACACGAGAGTCAGACACACACACTCAGATACACGAGAGTCAATCACACACACTCAGATACACGAGAGTCAGTCACACACACTCAGATACACGAGAGTCAGTCACACACACTCAGATACACGAGAGTCAGTCACACACACTCAGATACACTAGAGTCAGACACACACACTCAGATACACGAGAGTCAATCACACACACTCAGATACACGAGAGTCAATCACACACACAGATACACGAGAGTCAATCACACACACAGATACACGAGAGTCAATCACGCACTCAGATACACGAGAGTCAGACACACACTCAGATACACGAGAGTCAATCACACACACTCAGATACACGAGAGTCAGACACACACACTCAGATACACGAGAGTCAGACACACGCACTCAGATACACGAGAGTCAGACACACACACTCAGATACACGAGAGTCAATCACACACACAGATACACGAGTCAATCACACACACAGATACACGAGAGTCAGACACACACACTCAGATACACGAGAGTCAATCACACACACAGATACACGAGAGTCAGACACACACACTCAGATACACGAGAGTCAATCACACACACAGATACACGAGAGTCAGACACACACACTCAGATACACGAGAGTCAATCACACACACAGATACACGAGAGTCAGTCACACACTCAGATACACGAGAGTCAGTCACACACTCAGATACACGAGAGTCAGTCACACACTCAGATACACGAGAGTCAGTCACACACTCAGATACACGAGAGTCAGTCACACACTCAGATACACGAGAGTCAGTCACACACTCAGATACACGAGAGTCAGTCACACACTCAGATACACGAGAGTCAGACACACACTCAGATACACGCGAGTCAGTCACACACTCAGATACACGAGAGTCAGACACACACACTCAGATACACGAGAGTCAGTCACACACACTCAGATACACGAGAGTCAGTCACACACACGCAGATACACGAGAGTCAATCACACACACAGATACACGAGAGTCAGACACACACACTCAGATACACGAGAGTCAGTCACACACTCAGATACACGAGAGTCAGTCACACACACTCAGATACACGAGAGTCAGACACACACACTCAGATACACGAGAGTCAGTCACACACTCAGATACACGAGAGTCAGTCACACACACTCAGATACACGAGAGTCAGTCACACACTCAGATACACGAGAGTCAGTCACACACACTCAGATACACGAGAGTCAGTCACACACACTCAGATACACGAGAGTCAGACACACACACTCAGATACACGAGAGTCAGTCACACACTCAGATACACGAGAGTCAGTCACACACACTCAGATACACGAGAGTCAGTCACACACTCAGATACACGAGAGTCAGTCACACACACTCAGATACACGAGAGTCAGTCACACACACTCAGATACACGAGAGTCAGTCACACACTCAGATACACGAGAGTCAGTCACACACACTCAGATACACGAGAGTCAGTCACACACTCAGATACACGCGAGTCAGTCACACACTCAGATACACGAGAGTCAGTCACACACTCAGATACACGAGAGTCAGTCACACACACTCAGATACACGAGAGTCAGTCACACACACTCAGATACACGAGAGTCAGTCACACACACTCAGATACACTAGAGTCAGACACACACACTCAGATACACGAGAGTCAGTCACATACTCGGATACACGAGAGTCAGTCACACACTCAGATACACGAGAGTCAGTCACACACTCAGATACACGAGAGTCAGTCACACACACTCAGATACACGAGAGTCAGACACACACTCAGATACACGAGAGTCAGACACACACACACTCAGATACACGAGAGTCAGTCACACACTCAGATACACGAGAGTCAGTCACACACTCAGATACACGAGAGTCAGTCACACACTCAGATACACGAGAGTCAGTCACACACACTCAGATACACGAGAGTCAGTCACACACTCGGATACACGAGAGTCAGTCACACACTCGGATACACGAGAGTCAGTCACACACTCAGATACACGAGAGTCAGTCACACACTCAGATACACGAGAGTCAGTCACACACTCAGATACACGAGAGTCAGTCACACACACTCAGATACACGAGAGTCAGTCACACACTCAGATACACGAGAGTCAGACACACACTCGGATACACGAGAGTCAGTCACACACTCAGATACACGAGAGTCAGTCACACACTCAGATACACGAGAGTCAGTCACACACTCAGATACACGAGAGTCAGTCACACACACTCAGATACACGAGAGTCAGTCACACACACTCAGATACACGAGAGTCAGTCACACACACTCAGATACACTAGAGTCAGACACACACACTCAGATACACGAGAGTCAGTCACACACTCGGATACACGAGAGTCAGTCACACACTCAGATACACGAGAGTCAGTCACACACACTCAGATACACGAGAGTCAGTCACACACTCAGATACACGAGAGTCAGTCACACACACTCAGATACACGAGAGTCAGTCACACACACTCAGATACACTAGAGTCAGACACACACACTCAGATACACGAGAGTCAGTCACACACACTCAGATACACGAGAGTCAGTCACACACACTCAGATACACGAGAGTCAGACACACACACTCAGATACACGAGAGTCAGTCACACACTCAGATACACGAGAGTCAGTCACACACACTCAGATACACGAGAGTCAGTCACACACTCAGATACACGAGAGTCAGTCACACACACTCAGATACACGAGAGTCAGTCACACACACTCAGATACACGAGAGTCAGTCACTCACACTCAGATACACGAGAGTCAGTCACACACTCAGATACACGAGAGTCAGTCACACACTCAGATACACGCGAGTCAGTCACACACTCAGATACACGAGAGTCAGTCACACACTCAGATACACGAGAGTCAGTCACACACACTCAGATACACGAGAGTCAGTCACACACACTCAGATACACGAGAGTCAGTCACACACACTCAGATACACGAGAGTCAGACACACACACTCAGATACACGAGAGTCAGTCACATACTCGGATACACGAGAGTCAGTCACACACTCAGATACACGAGAGTCAGTCACACACTCAGATACACGAGAGTCAGTCACACACACTCAGATACACGAGAGTCAGACACACACACACTCAGATACACGAGAGTCAGTCACACACTCAGATACACGAGAGTCAGTCACACACTCAGATACACGAGAGTCAGTCACACACTCAGATACACGAGAGTCAGTCACACACACTCAGATACACGAGAGTCAGTCACACACTCGGATACACGAGAGTCAGTCACACACTCGGATACACGAGAGTCAGTCACACACTCAGATACACGAGAGTCAGTCACACACTCAGATACACGAGAGTCAGTCACACACTCAGATACACGAGAGTCAGTCACACACTCAGATACACGAGAGTCAGTCACACACACTCAGATACACGAGAGTCAGTCACACACTCAGATACACGAGAGTCAGACACACACTCGGATACACGAGAGTCAGTCACACACTCAGATACACGAGAGTCAGTCACACACTCAGATACACGAGAGTCAGTCACACACTCGGATACACGAGAGTCAGTCACACACTCGGATACACGAGAGTCAGTCACACACTCAGATACACGAGAGTCAGTCACACACTCAGATACACGAGAGTCAGTCACACACTCAGATACACGAGAGTCAGTCACACACTCAGATACACGAGAGTCAGTCACACACACTCAGATACACGAGAGTCAGTCACACACACTCAGATACACGAGAGTCAGTCACACACACTCAGATACACGAGAGTCAGACACACACACTCAGATACACGAGAGTCAGTCACACACTCGGATACACGAGAGTCAGTCACACACTCAGATACACGAGAGTCAGTCACACACACTCAGATACACGAGAGTCAGTCACACACTCAGATACACGAGAGTCAGTCACACACACTCAGATACACGAGAGTCAGTCACACACACTCAGATACACTAGAGTCAGACACACACACTCAGATACACGAGAGTCAGTCACACACTCGGATACACGAGAGTCAGTCACACACTCAGATACACGAGAGTCAGTCACACACACTCAGATACACGAGAGTCAGTCACACACACTCAGATACACGAGAGTCAGTCACACACACTCGGATACACGAGAGTCAGTCACACACTCAGATACACGAGAGTCAGTCACACACACTCGTTTGCTACCATTGAGGCCCAGTTCGTTGTGCACATCAACAACTGACCAATTCAATGTAATCCCGCACATCCAACAGTCTTGTAAATGAGTTAACTTGCGTCCATCTGACGAAAGAAGCAATGGTGAGATCACTTACGCTACGTACACAGTTTCACATCACGGGTTTCAGACACGCGGTGAATGCAGTTGATCCACGACGAACCGGACGATCTGTCCAGTCCCGGATGAGTTCTATACAGCCGAATATAACCTTACCTAAACAGCGCTGCTATAAGGCTAATGCTACCCAACGATGCGCTGCTATAAGGCTAATGCTACCCAACGCTGCGCTGCTATAACGCTAATGCTACCCAATGCTGCGCTGCTATAAGGCTAATGCTACCCAACGCTGCGCTGCTATAACGCTAATGCTACCCAACGATGTGCTGCTATAATGCTAATGCTACCCAACGCTGCGCTACTATAATGGTAATGCTACCCAACGCTGCACTGCTATAATGCTAATACTACCCAACGATGCGCTGCTATAATGCTAATGCTACCCAACGCTGCGCTGCTATAATGCTAATACTACCCAACGATGCGCTGCTATAATGCTAATGCTACCCAACGATGCGCTGCTATAACGCTAATGCTACCCAACGCTGCGCTGCTATAACGCTAATGCTACCTAACGCTGCACTGCTATAATGCTAATACTACCCAACGATGCGCTGCTATAATGCTAATGCTACCTAACGCTGCGCTGCTATAATGCTAATGCTACCCAACGCTGCACTGCTATAATGCTAATACTACCCAACGATGCGCTGCTATAAGGCTAATGCTACCCAACGCTGCGCTGCTATAATGCTAATGCTACCCAACGATGCGCTGCTATAATGCTAATACTACCCAATGCTGCGCTGCTATAAGGCTAATGCTACCCAACGCTGCGCTGCTATAACGCTAATGCTACCCAACTCTGCACTGCTATAATGCTAATACTACCCAACGCTGCACTGCTATAAGGTTAATGCTACCCAATGCTGCGCTGCTATAATGCTAATGCTTCCCAACGATGCGCTGCTATAAGGCTAATGCTACCCAACGCTGCACTGCTATAAGGCTAATGCTACCCAACGCTGCACTGCTATAAGGTTAATGCTACCCAACGCTGCGCTGCTATAAGGCTAATGCTACCCAACGCTGCGCTGCTATAAGGTTAATGCTACCCAACGCTGCACTGTTATAATGCTAATGCTACCCAACGATGCGCTGCTATAGAGCTGGTAAGTCCCGCCCCTTCCGTAAAACCCCGCTGGACCTCAAAGTTAAAAAACCGTCAATGCAAGTAATGGGAGAAAATAATTATTTTCTGGTCCCGTTTGAATTGTGCCATGAATGTGAACATATGTTGTCTGTGAATTTTTTATATAATCTTTCATGTTACAAGTTTGACAGTATATGGTATGATTCGTCGGCTAGCAGTTGTGGAAAAGACATAACGAGAAAGACTACATGTCGCCTA
This sequence comes from Phoxinus phoxinus, assembly GCF_949152265.1. NCBI lineage: Eukaryota > Metazoa > Chordata > Actinopteri > Cypriniformes > Leuciscidae > Phoxinus > Phoxinus phoxinus. The sequence continues at coordinate 38,885,977 of NC_136883.1, read as the reverse complement.
TGTGACGTCACCCCATAAAGTTGACTTACCCGTGGTTTTCGCCAACCTCAACGATTTTGTCCTCTCCCTGAAAGAAGGCGGTGAAGTGCACCAAAGACAGCCATGTCTAGCGGGATCCGTGAGCTAGAGCCGTGAGCTAGTGGTGTTGACGTTTCAAACGCGCCGACAGCAGCGAAGAGTTGTAGTCCACAAAGTGCTCTCACACAAAGTCTACCCGTATCAAACTTCTACCCGCTAAATTGTAGCATTTTTCATACGAAAGATTATATAAAAAATTCACAGTCAACATATGTTCACATTCATGGCACAATTCAAACGGGACCAGAAAATAATTATTTTTTCCCATTCACTTGCATTGACGGTTTTTCAACTTTGAGGTCCAGCGGGGTTAGCGGAGGGGGCGGGACTTACCAGCTCTATAAGGTTAATGCTACCCAACGATGCGCTGCTATAAGGTTAATGCTACCCAACGCTGCGCTGCTATAACGCTAATGCTACCCAACGCTGCGCTGCTATAAGGTTAATGCTACCCAACGCTGCGCTGCTATAATGCTAATGCTACCCAACGATGCGCTGCTATAAGGTTAATGCTACCCAGCGCTGCTATAAGGTTAATGCTACCCAACGCTGCACTGCTATAACGCTAATGCTACCCAACGCTGCGCTGCTATAAGGTTAATGCTACCCAACGCTGCGCTGCTATAATGCTAATGCTACCCAACGATGCGCTGCTAAGGTTAATGCTACCCAACGCTGCGCTGCTATAATGCTAATGCTACCCAACGATGTACTGCTATAAGGCTAATGCTACCCAACGCTGCGCTGCTATAAGGTTAATGCTACCCAACGCTGCGCTGCTATAATGCTAATACTACCCAACGATGCGCTGCTATAAGGTTAATGCTACCCAACGCTGCACTGCTATAATGCTAATGCTTCCCAACGATGCGCTGCTATAAGGTTAATGCTACCCAACGCTGCACTGCTATAAGGTTAATGCTACCCAACGATGCGCTGCTATAATGCTAATGCTACCCAACGCTGCACTGCTATAATGCTAATGCTTCCCAACGATGCGCTGCTATAAGGTTAATGCTACCCAACGCTGCGCTGCTATAAGGTTAATGCTACCCAACGATGCGCTGCTATAAGGTTAATGCTACCCAACGCTGCGCTGTTATAAGGTTAATGCTACCCAACGCTGCACTGCTATAATGCTAATGCTTCCCAACGATGCGCTGCTATAAGGTTAATGCTACCCAACGCTGCGCTGCTATAAGGTTAATGCTACCCAACGCTGCACTGCTATAATGCTAATGCTACCCAACGCTGCGCTGCTATAAGGTTAATGCTACCCAACGCTGCGCTGCTATAAGGTTAATGCTACCCAACGCTGCGCTGCTATAACGCTAATGCTACCCAACGCTGCGCTGCTATAAGGTTAATGCTACCCAACGCTGCGCTGCTATAATGCTAATGCTACCCAACGATGCGCTGCTATAAGGTTAATGCTACCCAACGCTGCGCTGCTATAATGCTAATGCTACCCAACGCTGCGCTGCTATAAGGCTAATGCAGGAACTAATCAGCTGTGCCCTGTAGACAACGATGTGATTACGAAAAGGTTGAGTTAACGGAGCTATTAGCGCCATCTAGAGTTTCATGACAGAACTTTATATATACTTTCACGAGTTCACACTTACAAATAAGTTAGATGGAATAAATGCTATGCATATTTGGCGTGCTGTCCGAGGAGAGTACTCCCCCGTACCGCTGGTTTAGGGAGTGACCAGGCGAGTGTGCGGAGACGGGTGGTGGAGGGATGCTGGAGAACTGTCGAGGAAAGTTGGGGAGTCCAATGAGTATGTAGGTCTCCACTCGTGCTGATTGGATAGAAATGTTGATTACTGATTGTTGACAGCTGGTTGGAATGATGTGATAATTGGATCAATTATTTGAACGTGCTCCTCCCGAACTTTGTTAATAAAACATAATTTATGTAAAGCACTGTTTGTTAGGCTTGTGTCGTTTTATTGTGTTTTAGTTCCTGTCTTTTTGACCCAGTTGTCCCAGTGACTGTTTAGTTATCCCATTCAACTAGGGATGGGTAAATGAAGCCTCATGAAGCAATGAGGCTTTCCCCTGACTGTTCCGGGAAAAGATTCAAAGCTCCGAGAGTGTCGAGAACAGCGCCATCTGGTGTTTATTTAAAATAAAGCAGCCAGAAGCCTTTGTAAGAAGCTCTGTCAGATGAAGCAACCACAACACGCTCCATAATTTCAATGTTATGTGTACAAATAAAAGCCTTACACGTTTGTGTTTGAGATAAAATAAATTATTTTACCAACTAAAGTGTGACAATAAAATATAAAATGAGCTTATGATTGATTCAATAAGATCTAATGTAGGCCATACTCTCTCTCTCTCTCTCTCTCTCTCTCTCTCTCTCTCTCTCTCTCTCTCTCTCTCTCCACACACACACACACACACACTGAATGGACATTGTGTGATAGGATCATCTGTTATTAAATGTACCTATGACACTTGGCAGTGATAGTGCTTCTGTAACTGTATGACAGAAAGGTGATCAAGTTTTTCATTATTCTGTAATGCCAATGTTTATAGATGGTGGTAGACATGTTTCTGCATTCTCCAGTATTCAAGTGGATCTTCAGCTCTTTGTATGTTTGTCTCTGTAAGGTATTTATCCACTTCTACGATCGCATCAAAAGTGGCTTTTGAGCTTTGTTTGTGCTGGTCTACACACTGTCCAACAGAAGCCAAAGGTTTCCACCTCAGAAGTGTGAGGAGAGAAAAATTGATTGGGAGTGACTGTACATGTACATTGACTGAATATAAGACACATCAACGGTCAACAATTATAAAATACAATAATAAAAAATAAAATAATAATAAATAAATAAATATATATTTATTTGTTATTATTCCTTTTTAGAAATGCATAAATACATTAGAAGCTATAAACTCAAAATATTCCCAGATAGGGGAAGTCTTCCTTCTTTTGGCTGTTGCCATTGCTCTAAATACAAACCCTTCACCAAACACCAACACCCTCCCCTAAGCCCACCCTAACCCCAAATACCATCACCAAATTACCTAAAAGAAAACACCAAAAGTGCAAAGATTTTACAAAAACAAAAAGACACAACAACTACAAAAAAATAATAAATAGTTTTGGTTATTTAAATGTAATGTATTGATTAACTTTCAAAGTGCAGCACTCTCCTCACAAACCCATGAACCAGACTGAGCCAACAACGGGTTCGAGCCTTCTGACACCCAAAGCGAAACGCGCACGTGATTGGACAAAAAGTGAGGCTTCATTTGTCATCGATCACGTGACTCTGGGAAACCAATACACACCCCGATACGGGGCTTCACTAGAAATTGTGTCGCATACGCGATTCGCACATCGACGCTTCAGTGTCATACGTAACATCACTACATTCAACTGTTGTCTCATTAAAGGTGGGGTATGTAATTCTCTTTTTTGGCCATTTTTTCAAAATCACTTAAAATCCTATTCCTAACCCACTTACAGCCACTGAGTTAGAAGCACTGAAATACAAATTAAGCAATTTAATCATCTGTGGAGCAGGCAGGACTCAAAAAACACCAGCCAATCATTTCCAAGACCACCTAGAATCATTGGACAGTAAATGTGTCAATCAATCGGTCGTACCATTGATTGGTCCATGTTCTTTGAATGGGTGGAGTCAAAGGAAAGAAGGTAGGACCATTTGAGTTGTGTATTTTCAAAATCTACCGGCCGTTTTGTAAATCACATACCCCACCTTTAATTACCTCGTTACTCTCGCTGTCTTTATACTTTCACTGAGTTGTTGTACATTGAGTTCTGAATAACAGACAAGTGATATCTCCGTCTTTGTGCGCTTCTATTGCGCAGCCGCTCGTGACACTATTAAAACAAGGTAACTCACACTCACACACACACACACACACACACACACACACACACACACACACACACACTCTCTCTCTCTCTCTCTCTCTCGACTCTCACACACACACACACACACTCACAGGCCCTCTCTCACACACACACACACACACACACACACACACACACACACACACACACACACACACTCACTCTCTCTCTCTCTCTCTCTCTCTCTCTCACACACACACACATAGGCCCTCTCACACACACACACACACACACACACACACACACACACTCACTCTCTCTCTCTCTCTCTCTCTCTCTCTCACACACACACACACACACACAGGCCCTCTCTCTCTCTCTCACACACACACACACACACACACACAGGCCCTCTCTCTCTCTCTCACACACACACACAGGCCCTCTCTCTCTCTCTCTCACACACACACACACACACACACACACACACACACACACACACACACACACACACACACACACTCTCTCTCTCTCTCTCTCTCTCTCTCTCTCTCTCACACCACACACACACACTCTCTCTCTCTCACACACACCACACACACACACACACTCTCTCTCTCTCTCTCTCTCTCTCACACACACACACACACACACACACACAGGCCCTCTCTCACACACACACACACACACACACACACACACACACACACAGGCCCTCTCTCTCTCTCTCTCACACACACACACAGGCCCTCTCTCTCTCTCTCTCACTCACACACACACACACACACACACACTCTCTCTCTCTCTCTCTCACACCACACACACACACAGGCCCTCTCTCTCTCTCTCACACACACACACACAGGCCCTCTCTCTCTCTCTCTCACACACACACACACAGGCCCTCTCTCTCTCTCTCTCTCTCACACCACACACACACACACACTCTCTCTCTCTCTCTCTCTCACACACACACAGGCCCTCTCTCTCTCTCTCACACACACACACACACAGGCCCTCTCTCTCTCTCTCTCTCTCACACACACACACACACAGGCCCTCTCTCTCTCTCTCTCACACACACACACACAGGCCCTCTCTCTCTCTCTCACACACACACACAGGCCCTCTCTCTCTCTCTCACACACACACACACACAGGCCCTCTCTCTCTCTCTCTCTCTCACACACACACACACACAGGCCCTCTCTCTCTCTCTCTCACACACACACACACACACACACAGGCCCTCTCTCTCTCTCTCTCACACCACACACACACACTCTCTCTCTCTCTCTCACACACACACACACACACAGGCCCTCTCTCTCTCTCTCTCACACACACACACACACACACACACACAGGCCCTCTCTCACACACACACACACAGGCCCTCTCTCTCTCTCTCACACACACACACACACAGGCCCTCTCTCTCTCTCTCTCTCTCACACACACACACACACAGGCCCTCTCTCTCTCTCTCTCACACACACACACACACACACACAGGCCCTCTCTCTCTCTCTCTCACACCACACACACACACTCTCTCTCTCTCTCTCACACACACACACACACACACAGGCCCTCTCTCTCTCTCTCTCACACACACACACACACACACACAGGCCCTCTCTCACACACACACACACACTCACACACACACACACACACACACACACAGGCCCTCTCTCTCTCTCTCTCACACACACACACAGGCCCTCTCTCTCTCTCTCTCTCTCACACCACACACACACACACACACACACTCTCTCTCTCTCTCTCTCTCACACACACACAGGCCCTCTCTCTCTCACACACACACACACACTCTCTCTCTCTCTCTCTCTCTCTCTCACACACACACACACACACACACCCACACATACACACACACACACCAGCTTACTGGTGGAGAGGAGACAGAGAGATATGCGTGGATGATTATTGGGCTGTGATGAACAGAGGCTGCTGGGTAATGTGGGACGCCGGGGTTACACCCCTACTCTTCCCAAAGATTTTTTGTGACCACAGAGAGTCAGGACCTCGGTTTAACGTCTCATCCGAAGGACGGATGAAGATGATGATGATGATGATGGCCAGAGCCTGTATTCTAGCACACGAGCCCCCGGTGTGGGAAATAAGCGCCTGTCATGTGCCGAGCCGTTCCAGGGCTTCATGGCAACTGGTATTTACTGGTCGTCTGCCTCATTTCCCACAATGCAGTCTGGCTGTTGCGAGCGCTGAGGGCTGAGGCTGCCGGCACGGCAAAACAATCTGAGGAAAAAAACATGACAAACATTTAGATCATTTATTGTGTGTGTCGTTCCCTGCGGTGACTCCGGGGTTTTCATCAGCGAAGACTCACTGCACACGAAGCGCAAGCACACTCGCAGACGAACAACGCCTGCACGCTTTTAAAGGCTTCGAGAATATGATACATCTCATTTTATATGAGAAACACATAAACCACTTGTCTTTCATCATCAGCTGTGACGGCCTCATCGACACGGCAGCATCGCTCCACACCGGCGGGACTCTGATCTACAGCCACATGAACGGGGTAATGCTCTGATCCAGTCTGACCTCTGACCTGCAATGCTGCCCGGATCATAATCACACACAGACGTTCGTTGGCCAGAGGAGACCGGAGTCTGGTTTCTCACACGGTGTTTTCTCCATTCTGTCCCTGATGGAGTTCTGGTTCCTGCCGCTGTCGCCTTGGCTTTGGCTTGCTTAGTTGGGGACATTTAATATTCAATATTACTGATCCGCCTCACTTCAGGTGGACGATGACGATGACGCAATATTCTTCTAAACAAACTTTGTTGTATTATTTTCCTGTTATCACTGTGAAGCTGCTTCGATACACTCTGTATTGTAAAAAGCGCTATATAAATAAAGCTGACCTGACTTGAAATCCTTTTTGTCAAGATGATAAATAAAAGAGAAATGTACTTGTTTTAACAAGCACTGGAAAGATTTTTACAATAAATGTATGAATAAACAATTAATGCAAAATACATATGTGCTCCTTTGGATTCATATAATAATATGTTAATATGTCAAATAAATTGACAAATTAATCTATTTTGCTTTTGTTCCAGTCACATTGATTTATTATTGGGTTTTCATCACCATCTAGTGGAGAACTGAAGAATCACAGTTCCAGTTGCAGAAGGACCGTCTTTACAAACTAACCCTGTAAAGCTAGTCAGTCTTACACACACTGATCAGCTCAAGTCAAGTCAAGTCATCTTCATTTATACAGCGCTTTTAACAGTGTAGACTGTTTCAAAGCTGCTTTACAGAGATAAACGGATACTTTAAGGTAACAGATTGTTTTGTCTTTATAGCGGTTCTTGAATAAAGATATTTTCCAGCTAAAGTTAGTTTTGATTAATTCTCTTCCGTCGAAAGGATCATTAGTTATTAAATTAAGGGCAGCTAAGACGACAGCGTTCTCTCTACACACACTTTACACTGAACCTGTGAGAAACACTGATGCTCACGTGCGCATCAAGAATTAATTATATAGTTATGTGCGTTTGAATATATGTGCGCATGTTTGTAATTCTCTACTAACCAAGCCTAAACAAACTACTTGTCTTAAATTTTGATATTTTAATACATGCTTTATCTGTAGAGTGTCTAGTCGGCACTTCAGCACTGCGTTGTCATCGGGTCCAGGCGAAGGTCCTTCCTCAGATATGGAGTGTGTGTGTGTGTGTGTGTGTCTGTGTGTGTGTGAGAGAGTGTGTGTCCAGGCGAAGGTCCTTCCTCAGATCTGGATCCGGCAGGCTGCGGGAAAACCTCGGGATAAACAAAGACACTAATATTAGCGTAGATGCCGTTCTTCTTATGATGTAACGAGTACATCAGGATTTAAGGGAAGTGTTCCCAGTTCCGGCTGACCTGATCTATGCAGCCTAACATTGAGTTATAGAAGTCTATAATGTGTTATGTGAATGCTAGGCCGAAGAGATGTGTTTTTAGTCTAGATTTGAACTGACAGAGTGTGTCAGATCATCATCCTCGTTAGCACAGATCAGATCATCATCCTCATTAGCACAGATCAGATCATCATCCTCATTAGCACAGATCAGATCATCATCCTCATTAGCACAGATCAGATCATCATCCTCATTAGCACAGATCAGATCATCATCCTCGTTAGCACAGATCAGATCATCATCCTCATTAGCACAGATCAGATCATCATCCTCATTAGCACAGTTTAGATCATCATCCTCATTAGCACAGATCAGATCATCATCCTCATTAGCACAGTTTAGATCATCATCCTCATTAGCACAGTTTAGATCATCATCCTCATTAGCACAGATCAGATCATCATCCTCATTAGCACAGTTTAGATCATCATCCTCATTAGCACAGATCAGATCATCATCCTCGTTAGCACAGATCAGATCATCATCCTCGTTAGCACAGATCAGATCATCATCCTCATTAGCACAGATCAGATCATCATCCTCATTAGCACAGATCAGATCATCATCCTCGTTAGCACAGATCAGATCATCATCCTCGTTAGCACAGATCAGATCATCATCCTCGTTAGCACAGATCAGATCATCATCCTCATTAGCACAGATCAGATCATCATCCTCATTAGCACAGATCAGATCATCATCCTCATTAGCACAGATCAGATCATCATCCTCATTAGCACAGATCAGATCATCATCATCCTCATTAGCACAGATCAGATCATCATCCTCATTAGCACATATCAGATCATCATCCTCGTTAGCACAGATCAGATCATCATCCTCGTTAGCACATATCAGATCATCATCCTCGTTAGCACAGATCAGATCATCATCCTCGTTAGCACAGATCAGATCATCATCCTCATTAGCACAGATCAGATCATCATCCTCATTAGCACAGATCAGATCATCATCCTCATTAGCACAGATCAGATCATCATCCTCGTTAGCACAGATCAGATCATCATCCTCATTAGCACAGATCAGATCATCATCCTCATTAGCACAGATCAGATCATCATCCTCATTAGCACAGATCAGATCATCATCCTCATTAGCACAGATCAGATCATCATCATCCTCATTAGCACAGATCAGATCATCATCCTCATTAGCACATATCAGATCATCATCCTCGTTAGCACAGATCAGATCATCATCCTCGTTAGCACATATCAGATCATCATCCTCGTTAGCACAGATCAGATCATCATCCTCGTTAGCACAGATCAGATCATCATCCTCATTAGCACAGATCAGATCATCATCCTCATTAGCACAGATCAGATCATCATCCTCATTAGCACAGATCAGATTATCATCCTTGTTAGCACAGATCAGATCATCATCCTCATTAGCACAGATCAGATCATCATCCTCATTAGCACAGATCAGATCATCATCCTCGTTAGCACAGATCAGATCATCATCATCCTCATTAGCACAGATCAGATCATCATCCTCGTTAGCACAGATCAGATCATCATCCTCGTTAGCACAGATCAGATCATCATCCTCGTTAGCACAGATCAGATCATCATCCTCATTAGCACAGATCAGATCATCATCCTCATTAGCACAGTCTGCGGCGTGATGGAGTCGGTCAGTCTGCGGCGTGATGGAGTCGGTCAGTCTGTGGCGTGGAGTCGGTCAGTCTGTGGCGTGATGGAGTCGGTCAGTCTGCGGCGTGATGGAGTCGGTCAGTCTGCGGCGTGATGGAGTCGGTCAGTCTGTGGCGTGATGGAGTCGGTCAGTCTGCGGCGTGATGGAGTCGGTCAGTCTGTGGTGTGATGGAGTCGGTCAGTCTGTGGCGTGGAGTCGGTCAGTCTGTGGCGTGATGGAGTCGGTCAGTCTGTGGCGTGATGGAGTCGGTCAGTCTGCGGCGTGATGGAGTCGGTCAGTCTGTGGCGTGATGGAGTCGGTCAGTCTGTGGGGTGATGGAGTCGGTCAGTCTGTGGCGTGATGGAGTCGGTCAGTCTGTGGCGTGATGGAGTCGGTCAGTCTGCGGCGTGATGGAGTCGGTCAGTCTGTGGCGTGATGGAGTCGGTCAGTCTGCGGCGTGATGGAGTCGGTCAGTCTGTGGTGTGATGGAGTCGGTCAGTCTGTGGCGTGATGGAGTCGGTCAGTCTGTGGCGTGATGGAGTCGGTCAGTCTGTGGCGTGATGGAGTCGGTCAGTCTGTGGCGTGATGGAGTCGGTCAGTCTGTGGCGTGATGGAGTCGGTCAGTCTGTGGCGTGATGGAGTCGGTCAGTCTGTGGCGTGATGGAGTCGGTCAGTCTGTGGCGTGATGGAGTCGGTCAGTCTGTGGCGTGATGGAGTCGGTCAGTCTGTGGCGTGATGGAGTCGGTCAGTCTGCGGCGTGATGGAGTCGGTCAGTCTGTGGCGTGATGGAGTCGGTCAGTCTGTGGCGTGATGGAGTCGGTCAGTCTGTGGCGTGATGGAGTCGGTCAGTCTGTGGCGTGGAGTCGGTCAGTCTGTGGCGTGATGGAGTCGGTCAGTCTGCGGCGTGATGGAGTCGGTCAGTCTGTGGCGTGATGGAGTCGGTCAGTCTGCGGCGTGATGGAGTCGGTCAGTCTGCGGCGTGATGGAGTCGGTCAGTCTGCGGCGTGATGGAGTCGGTCAGTCTGTGGCGTGATGGAGTCGGTCAGTCTGTGGCGTGATGGAGTCGGTCAGTCTGGGGCGTGATGGAGTCGGTCAGTCTGCGGCGTGATGGAGTCGGTCAGTCTGCGGCGTGATGGAGTCGGTCAGTCTGTGGCGTGATGGAGTCGGTCAGTCTGTGGCGTGATGGAGTCGGTCAGTCTGTGGCGTGATGGAGTCGGTCAGTCTGTGGCGTGATGGAGTCGGTCAGTCTGTGGCGTGATGGAGTCGGTCAGTCTGCGGCGTAATGGAGTCGGTCAGTCTGTGGCGTGATGGAGTCGGTCAGTCTGCGGCGTGATGGAGTCGGTCAGTCTGTGGCGTGATGGAGTCGGTCAGTCTGTGGCGTGATGGAGTCGGTCAGTCTGTGGCGTGATGGAGTCGGTCAGTCTGTGGCGTGATGGAGTCGGTCAGTCTGCGGCGTGATGGAGTCGGTCAGTCTGCGGCGTGATGGAGTCGGTCAGTCTGCGGCGTGATGGAGTCGGTCAGTCTGTGGCGTGATGGAGTCGGTCAGTCTGTGGCGTGATGGAGTCGGTCAGTCTGGGGCGTGATGGAGTCGGTCAGTCTGCGGCGTGGTGGAGTCGGTCAGTCTGTGGCGTGGTGGAGTCGGTCAGTCTGTGGCCTGATGGAGTCGGTCAGTCTGTGGCGTGATGGAGTCGGTCAGTCTGCGGCGTGATGGAGTCGGTCAGTCTGTGGCGTGATGGAGTCGGTCAGTCTGTGGCGTGATGGAGTCGGTCAGTCTGTGGCGTGATGGAGTCGGTCAGTCTGTGGCGTGATGGAGTCGGTCAGTCTGCGGCGTAATGGAGTCGGTCAGTCTGTGGCGTGATGGAGTCGGTCAGTCTGCGGCGTGATGGAGTCGGTCAGTCTGTGGCGTGATGGAGTCGGTCAGTCTGTGGCGTGATGGAGTCGGTCAGTCTGTGGCGTGATGGAGTCGGTCAGTCTGTGGCGTGATGGAGTCGGTCAGTCTGCGGCGTGATGGAGTCGGTCAGTCTGCGGCGTGATGGAGTCGGTCAGTCTGCGGCGTGATGGAGTCGGTCAGTCTGTGGCGTGGTGGAGTCGGTCAGTCTGTGGCGTGGTGGAGTCGGTCAGTCTGTGGCCTGATGGAGTCGGTCAGTCTGTGGCGTGATGGAGTCGGTCAGTCTGTGGCGTGATGGAGTCGGTCAGTCTGTGGCGTGGAGTCGGTCAGTCTGTGGCGTGATGGAGTCGGTCAGTCTGTGGCGTGATGGAGTCGGTCAGTCTGTGGCGTGATGGAGTCGGTCAGTCTGCGGCGTGATGGAGTCGGTCAGTCTGCGGCGTGATGGAGTCGGTCAGTCTGTGGCGTGATGGAGTCGGTCAGTCTGTGGCGTGATGGAGTCGGTCAGTCTGCGGCGTGATGGAGTCGGTCAGTCTGTGGCCTGATGGAGTCGGTCAGTCTGTGGCGTGGAGTCGGTCAGTCTGTGGCGTGATGGAGTCGATCAGTCTGTGGCGTGATGGAGTCGGTCAGTCTGTGGCATGATGGAGTCGGTCAGTCTGTGGCGTGGAGTCGGTCAGTCTGTGGCGTGATGGAGTCGATCAGTCTGTGGCGTGATGGAGTCGGTCAGTCTGTGGCGTGATGGAGTCGGTCAGTCTGCGGCGTGATGGAGTCAGTCAGTCTGCGGCGTGATGGAGTCGGTCAGTCTGCGGCGTGATGGAGTCGGTCAGTCTGTGGCGTGATGGAGTCGGTCAGTCTGCGGCGTGATGGAGTCGGTCAGTCTGTGGCGTGATGGAGTCGGTCAGTCTGCGGCGTGATGGAGTCGGTCAGTCTGCGGCGTGATGGAGTCGGTCAGTCTGTGGCGTGATGGAGTCGGTCATTCTGCGGCGTGATGGAGTCGGTCAGTCTGCGGCGTGATGGAGTCGGTCAGTCTGTGGCGTGATGGAGTCGGTCAGTCTGTGGCGTGATGGAGTCGGTCTGTCTGTGGCGTGATGGAGTCGGTCAGTCTGTGGCGTGATGGAGTCGGTCAGTCTGTGGCGTGATGGAGTCGGTCAGTCTGCGGCGTGATGGAGTCGGTCAGTCTGTGGCGTGATGGAGTCGGTCAGTCTGTGGCGTGATGGAGTCGGTCAGTCTGCGGCGTGATGGAGTCGGTCAGTCTGTGGCGTGATGGAGTCGGTCAGTCTGTGGCGTGATGGAGTCGGTCAGTCTGCGGCGTGATGGAGTCGGTCAGTCTGTGGCGTGGAGTCGGTCAGTCTGTGGCGTGATGGAGTCGGTCAGTCTGCGGCGTGATGGAGTCGGTCAGTCTGTGGCGTGATGGAGTCGGTCAGTCTGCGGCGTGATGGAGTCGGTCAGTCTGTGGCGTGATGGAGTCGGTCAGTCTGTGGCGTGATGGAGTCGGTCAGTCTGTGGCGTGATGGAGTCGGTCAGTCTGTGGTGTGATGGAGTCGGTCAGTCTGTGGCGTGATGGAGTCGGTCAGTCTGTGGCGTGATGGAGTCGGTCAGTCTGTGGCGTGATGGAGTCGGTCAGTCTGCGGCGTGATGGAGTCGGTCAGTCTGCGGCGTGATGGAGTCGGTCAGTCTGTGGCGTGATGGAGTCGGTCATTCTGCGGCGTGATGGAGTCGGTCAGTCTGTGGCGTGATGGAGTCGGTCAGTCTGTGGCGTGATGGAGTCGGTCAGTCTGTGGCGTGATGGAGTCGGTCAGTCTGTGGCGTGATGGAGTCGGTCAGTCTGTGGTGTGATGGAGTCGGTCAGTCTGCGGCGTGGAGTCGGTCAGTCTGTGGCGTGATGGAGTCGGTCAGTCTGTGGCGTGGAGTCGGTCAGTCTGTGGCGTGATGGAGTCGGTCAGTCTGTGGCGTGATGGAGTCGGTCAGTCTGCGGCGTGATGGAGTCGGTCAGTCTGTGGCGTGATGGAGTCGGTCATTCTGCGGCGTGATGGAGTCGGTCAGTCTGTGGCGTGATGGAGTCGGTCATTCTGCGGCGTGATGGAGTCGGTCAGTCTGTGGTGTGATGGAGTCGGTCAGAAGAACCCAAACCTGGTTCAGTGACCATGGCATTACTGTGTGATCTCATGTAATATTCTCATTTTCTGGGAATTGGATTTTGTGGGTTTCATAAGCTGTAAGCCATAATCATCATAATTATAACAAATAAGGCTTGAAATATCTCACTTTGCATGTAATGAGTCTATATAATATATTAGTTTCACCTGTTAAGTTGAATTCTTGAAATAAATCAACTTTTTGATGATATTCTAATTATATGACCAGCACCTGTATATTCATCTGTTAATTATTAAATCATTATTTCTGCCATAATTATTAATAACCACCATTTTGCAGAAATAGTGTTTACAGAATAACGTTTAGGTGTTAAAATAATGGTCCTAGCTTCGCACTCATAGTTTAGATTAGAATACATCACATCCGATCGGCCGGTCGCAGAGGTTTGTAGTGTCCGAAACCATAGTGGACGACGTTATCAAGTGCACTCATTCAATCCCATAATGCACTGTGAGGGTCGTGCCGAATAGTCCCGAGTCTGACCAGTAGATGGAGCCACAGCTTATCATTCATTTCCAAACCACTGGTCCAATGTGGCTAATATCATACAGGTTTAATTGATGTTACATTTTTAATTAAGGTTTTTACATGCTAGTTTCCATGACAGAGTTCAAGATCAATCTTTTAATTACGACTTGAGCTGCCAGTTTGCTAAATTTCAAATGATGATTAAACAGCAAGAACAAAAGCTCATCTGAATTCACTCCTTCAAGGGGACTATATTAGTGGAGTACTGTAGGGAATAGTGAACGAGGCTGTAGGGGGCGATATCAGACACAACCTCAGATGTGATCAGGAGGTGTTCATGAAGAAGAAGAAGAAGAAGCATGTGTGTGTGTGTGTGTGTGTGTGTGTGTGTGTGTGTGTGTGTGAGAGAGAGTGCTGCCCTCTACAGGCGACACTTAGCACTGATATTCCCACTATAACCCTCACAGATGCAGAGACACAGACACGAGTGTTTATTACTGTGCTACTCATTAATGTTACAAAAAAAAAAAAAAATACTGTTGAAAATCCTCACATGAAGCAATAATGTTACACGGCTGATGCACAGTTGAGTTACCTAACACTTTTTTTGGCTGAACATTCAATATTTTTAAACAGATTTAATCTCCAACTTTCAGACATTGATGAACTGGGATTAGAGTAAAGCTGTTTTCTGTCATTTCTTGGTGGTCAACAGAAGTGAGCAGATACTTGAGCAAGTCCTCGTCGTCGGTTAGGAACCCGGGTGTGTGTGTGTGTGTGTCTGTGTGTGTGTGTGTGTGTGTGTGTGTGTGTGTGTGCGTGTGTGTGCGTGCGTGTGTGTGTGTGCGTGCGTGTGTTTGTGTGTGTGTGTGTGTGTAAGTGAGTGTGTGCGTGCGTGCGTGCGTGTGTTTGTGTGTGTGTGTGTGTGTGTAAGTGAGTGTGTGCGTGCGTGCGTGCGCGCGCGCGTGTGTGTGTGTGTGTATGTGTGTGTGTGTGTGTGTGTGTAAGTGAGTGTGTGCGTGCGTGCGTGCGTGCGTGCGTGCGTGCGTGTGTGTGTGTGTGTGTGTGTGTGTGTAAGTGAGTGTGTGCGTGCGTGCGTGTGTGTGTGTGTGGGCGTGTGTGTGTGTGTGCGTGTATGTGTGTGTGTATGTGTGTGTGTGTGTGTGTGTGTGTGTGTGCGTGCTCTTTGATACCAATCTTTCATTTGAATATATCTAAATTACGCCATATTCTCTCATTGACAAATGCGTAACAATTAGTTGATGCGTTCATGAGCTCAAGGCTAGATTATTGTAATGCTCTACTGGGTGGTTGCCCTGCACGCTTAATAAACAAACTACAGCTAGTTCAAAACGCAGCCGCTCGAGTTCTTACCAGAACCAGGAAGTATGACCATATTAGCCCCGTTCTGTCAACACTGCATTGGCTGCCTATTAAACATCGTATACATTTTAAAATATTGCTGATCACTTACAAAGCACTAAATGGTTAAGCTCCGCAGTACTTGAGCGAGCTCTCGTTCAGGCTTTCACTCGGTAAGGCTTTCACTCGGTCAGGCTTTCACTCGGTCACTAGTGGTAGATCCTTTTCCTATTTAGCACCAAAACTCTGGAACAGTCTTCCTACCATTGTCCGGGAAGCAGACACACTCTGTCAGTTCAAATCTAGATTAAAGACACATCTCTTCGGCCTAGCATTCACATAACACATTATAGACTTCTATAACTCAATGTTAGGCTGCATAGATCAGGTCAGCCGGAACTGGGAACACTTCCCTTAAATCCTGATGTACTCGTTACATCATAAGAAGAACGGCATCTACGCTAATATTAGTGTCTTGGTTTATCCCGAGGTTTTCCCGCAGCCTGCCGGATCCAGGCCGTATCCAGATCGCTGTGTGAGACACACTCTCACTCTCACACACACACACACACTCCAGATCTGATGAAGGACCAGCACCTGGACACACACACTCTCTCTCAAACACACACACACACACACACTCTCTCTCAAACACACACACACACACACACACACACACACTCTCTCTCAAACACACACACACACACACACACACACTCCATGTGTGTGTGTGTGTGTGTGTGTGTGTGTGTGTGTGTGTGTGTGTGTGTGTGTGTGTGTGTGTGTGTGTGTGTGTGTGTGTTTCCTCTGGAAATGGAGGCCAGAGATGTTCTTCATAAAACAGGGTGGAGAATGAAGACTTGCCAGACAAATTACCAGGAGAAAATATATAATGCATCAGTTTCAAGTTCAAAGTTTCAAAACAGCAACAACATAAAAAAAAAACACTGCAAAACAAATGCACTTATTTCAACTTGAAAAATTAAGTTCTGTTGGTGCTTTAAATTAAGTATCATCAAATTGGCTCTAAAAGTCATTAAAAACTTGAATTATATTAAAACTGACTTATATCAAGTTGAATCTCGTATTACTTATAAAACTAATTTTGTAAAACATCCTGTATGTTGCCATGAATTATTGATAATTTTTTACAGTAAATGAAAAAACACAATAAAATGGGTCTTCATTTTTCTATCAAGTATAAACATAATATGAATTTATGTTCAGAATTGTTTAAACATTGAGAAAATGTTTGTCCTTACCTTCACATGGCAGAGATAAACTCGAGTGTGTGGCTTCGGCTGAAGGACGCGTCGCTAGCCCTGGTTTCTCAGATCAGGATTTACACTTTAGGCTTTTAAAGTGATTTAAACTGATTGATATTTGCTTCAGCATTTTCAAATTCATCTCCACAAACACAAATCACTATTACAGGTTTTACAACTTTGTGTCATAAAATAAGATTGTGGACGGGACTAACAGTATCATGTTTAATGTTTCATTTTGACTAGCGTACATGATAAGGGAAATAAAGCATTTTTTCTCAGTTCTTCTCTGGCCAACGTACGTACAGTGTATGATTATGATTCAGGCAGCGTCAGAGGTCAGAGGTCAGATCGGGATCATCCTCCTGCTTGTGTTGATCAGGCTCTGGAGCCGAAGCTGGTCAGGGTCTGTGTGGAGGACCGGTCCGGTTCTAGGGATGATTTGAGCTTAATTCTGAGTATTTACTAAATTACTTTGCAGATTATGTCTGGACCGGCTTTAGTGTGTAATAACAACACAGATGAGCAGAATAAGCAGGAGTGTTACCGAGACGTTCTGTATTGTGTTCATGTGCTCAATCTGACCTTTAATGATTCACACACATTCACACACATTATCTCTCTTCATGTGACACAGTCACACAGATTCATAACATTTGTAAAAACTCCACAAATTATTAATCTTTTTTTTTTTTACATTCTAAGATGTAAATGTCCTGTTTGAAATCTATGAGTGTTGTTGGCATAAATATTGTTAATAGAATGACATTCTGTAAAGGAAAATGTATTGCTGTTCTGGTTCTACTTATTTTTCTTTCCCCATTAAAATATAAACTCAAACACGTGATGTGTCGGAAATAAAAATTAGTTCGCGTGTATACAACTGAATAAAATCCCATATAGGCTAAGTACGAAATATAACATTCCCTGAACATTACACGACGTGGAGGAAGAAGACGAGGGAAGAGGTGTTTCTCCAGGCCTTTCTCCTCTTTCATTATTTATTTCCTTATTAACTGCGATCAAAACATTGATGGTCGATCATCCGCCGCTGAGCTCGAGACCCGCGGATTATCGTGCAGTTTTTCGCTTCGGTGAGTGTGTGTGTCGCGATGGCTCGCCCACGGCCCCGGGAATATAAAGCTGGAGATCTGGTTTTCGCCAAGATGAAGGGATACCCGCACTGGCCGGCGAGGGTGAGTACGAGCTGTAGCCGAGCAGAGAGACGCGGAGGCCGGTTACTGGAGCTGGGAGAGACCGCTAAACACTCACACACACACCCGGGGGAGTAGAGAGACGCTGAGGCCGGTTACCGGATCTCAGAGAGACCGCTAAACACTCTCACACACACCCGGTTACTGGAGCTCAGAGGGGCCGCTAAACACTCAAACAGACCCGGAGATCCAGCGGTGTTATCTGAGGGGAAATGAGGGCAAAAACCGCGGGAAAGGGATCGAAATGCGTCAGTGAAAGCCTCCGACACGCGGATCATGAGTGTGAACGTGTTTTTGTCTGTAACGCTAGTGTGAAATGATTCGCTTGTTCTCGTCGTTTGGGGCTCTTGCGTTATTTCTGGCGTTTATGAAGTGTTTGTTTGAATCACGGAAAGGTT
>NC_136883.1:38837694-38862694 GCF_949152265.1 Phoxinus phoxinus | reverse complement strand
GCCCAGCCCTACATCACACAGGGGGCAGAGTGTGTTTGAGAGTGTGTGAGAGTGTTTGAGAGTGTGAGAGTGTGAGAGAGTGTGTGAGAGATGAACACATCACACAGGGGGCAGAGTGTGTGTGAGAGTGTGTGAGAGAGTGTGTGAGAGTGTGTGAGAGAGTGTGTGAGAGTGTGTGAGAGAGTGTGAGAGAGTGTGTGAGAGATGAACACATCACACAGGGGGCAGAGTGTGAGAGAGTGTGTGAGAGATGAACACATCACACGGGCAGAGTGTGTGAGAGTGTGTGAGAGATGAACACATCACACAGGGGGCAGTGTGTGTGAGAGTGTGTGAGAGAGTGTGTGTGAGAGTGTGTGAGAGAGTGTGTGAGAGATGAACACATCACACAGGGGGCAGAGTGTGTGAGAGTGTGTGTGTGAGAGAGTGTGAGAGAGTGTGAGAGAGTGTGTGAGAGAGTGTGTGAGAGAGTGTGTGAGAGTGTGAGAGAGTGTGTGAGAGTGTGAGAGTGTGTGAGAGAGTGTGTGAGAGTGTGTGAGAGTGTGTGAGAGTGTGTGAGAGTGTGTGAGAGTGTGAGAGAGTGTCAGAGAGTGTGAGAGAGTGTGAGAGAGTGTGAGAGAGTGTGTGAGAGAGTGTGTGAGAGATGAACACATCACACAGGGGGCAGAGTGTGTGAGAGTGTGTGTGTGTGTGAGAGAGTGTGAGAGAGTGTGAGAGAGTGTGAGAGAGTGTGTGAGAGTGTGTGTGAGAGAGTGTGTGTGAGAGAGTGTGTGTGAGAGTGTGTGAGAGTGTGAGAGAGTGTGAGAGAGTGTGTGAGAGTGTGAGAGAGTGTGTGAGAGAGTGTGTGAGAGTGTGTGAGAGTGTGTGAGAGTGTGAGAGAGTGTGTGAGAGAGTGTGTGAGAGTGTGTGAGAGTGTGAGAGAGTGTGTGAGTGTGAGAGAGTGTGTGAGAGTGTGAGAGAGTGTGAGAGAGTGTGAGAGAGTGTGAGAGAGTGTGAGAGAGTGTGAGAGAGTGTGTGAGAGTGTGAGAGAGTGTGTGAGAGTGTGTGAGAGTGTGAGAGAGTGTGAGAGTGTGTGTGAGAGTGTGTGAGAGTGTGAGAGAGTGTGTGTGAGAGTGTGTGAGAGTGTGTGAGAGTGTGTGAGAGTGTGTGAGAGTGTGAGAGAGTGTGAGAGAGAGTGTGTGAGAGTGTGAGAGAGTGTGAGAGAGAGTGTGAGAGAGAGTGTGAGAGAGTGTGTGAGAGAGTGTGAGAGAGTGTGTGAGAGAGAGTGTGAGAGTGTGAGAGAGTGTGTGAGAGATGAACACATCACACTGTACTGGTGCGGCCCAGTTTGCAGGCTTATGCACCATTTCAAGCTGTTTTGCACTATACATAGTGCGAGTAGAAAAAGTGCACTTCAAATTGTGGAACGTTGGACGCTTCATACTCTCAACTATCCGACTGAAGCTGGGTGACAATATAACCCTTTAAACCTCATACACTACATAGTGTGCAGTACATCATTTGGGACGCAGCTTGTGTGTGAGATCAGAAGTTTTCACCCACACCTGTTGAAGTGCATGTGCATCTCCTGACGGGTGATGAAGTGTTCATCGAAGGGTTCGAGTCTGAAGGCTTACCGCCTCTAGCTGAGCCCTTGCTTAGCAACAGCTGTTGCCTAGCAACCGAGTCCTGCACGTTCATATACTGTACGTAGTGAAGGTTACTGAGCGGCTTGAACAAGTTTAGTGTAGCAGTGAGAGAGAGAAACAAGACCACACAGGCTGCAAATGAGAGTGTGCTCTGGGTGTCTGGTCCAGCCTGTTTTCAGTCTAAACCTCTCCTACAGTCCTCCAAGCTGTCCCGGAAGGGTTCGGGAGATGAAGATCTGGAGAAGGATGGGAAAGATGGGCAGAAGAGTGGATCAGAGGCTGGTGACCATGACAACAACATCCAGAACTCTTCAGACAAGACATGCAGTCAAGGGGTAAGAACACGTGAAGCCGCTGATCCCATCCGCACAGTATTCATATACACTAACAGGAATTTCATGAAATGACTAGTTACAATCTTTAATTAATTGCTGAATAGAGGTCTGCACACGCTCTAAACTGAAGCCCGAACCCGAGGTCGTATAACCGAACCGACCCGGAGTCCATTTCTTACACCTCATTTTTACAATATTCTGAATTTTAGGATTGCATGCAACCATCAGTAAACAAACACAGGAGAAAAAGCACATACTGATTCTGAAACTCTGCAGGGTGAACAGGTGTAACAGTGTCTACAGGTGTAACAGCGTCTACAGGTGTAACAGCGTCTACAGGTGTAACAGCGTCTACAGGTGTAACAGCGTCTACAGGTGTAACAGCGTCTACAGGTGTAACAGCGTCTACAGGTGTAACAGCGTCTACAGGTGTAACAGTCTCTACAGGTGTAACAGCGTCTACAGGTGTAACAGCGTCTACAGGTGTAACAGTGTCTACAGGTGTAACAGCGTCTACAGGTGTAACAGTGTCTACAGGTGTAACAGCGTCTACAGGTGGTCTACAGGTGTAACAGTGTCTACAGGTGTAACAGTGTCTACAGGTGTAACAGTGTCTACATGTGTAACAGCGTCCACAGGTGTAACGGTGTCTACAGGTGTAACAGCGTCCACAGGTGTAACAGCGTCTACAGGTGTAACAGTGTCTACAGGTGTAACAGCGTCTACAGGTGGTCTACAGGTGTAACAGTGTCTACAGGTGTAACAGTGTCTACAGGTGTAACAGTGTCTACATGTGTAACAGCGTCCACAGGTGTAACGGTGTCTACAGGTGTAACAGCGTCTACAGGTGTAACAGTGTCTACAGGTGTAACAGTGTCTACAGGTGTAACAGCGTCCACAGGTGTAACGGTGTTTACAGGTGTAACAGTGTCTACAGGTGTAACGGTGTTTACAGGTGTAACAGTGTCTACAGGTGTAACGGTGTCTACAGGTGTAACGGTGTCTACAGGTGTAACAGTGTCTACAGGTGTAACGGTGTCTACAGGTGTAACAGTCTCTACAGGTGTAACAGTCTCTACAGGTGTAACAGCGTCTACAGGTGTAACGGTGTCTACAGGTGTAACAGTGTCTACAGGTGTAACAGTGTCTACAGGTGTAACGGTGTCTACAGGTGCAGCGTCTACAGGTGTAACAGCGTCTACAGGTGTAACAGCGTCTACAGGTGTAACAGCGTCTACAGGTGTAACAGTGTCTACAGGTGTAACAGCGTCTACAGGTGCAGTGTCTACAGGTGTAACAGCGTCTACAGGTGTAACAGCGTCTACAGGTGTAACAGCGTCTACAGGTGTAAGTGTCTACAGGTGTAACGGTGTCTACAGGTGTAACAGCGTCTACAGGTGTAACAGTGTCTACAGGTGTAACAGCGTCTACAGGTGGTCTACAGGTGTAACAGTGTCTACAGGTGTAACAGTGTCTACAGGTGTAACAGTGTCTACATGTGTAACAGCGTCCACAGGTGTAACGGTGTCTACAGGTGTAACAGCGTCTACAGGTGTAACAGTGTCTACAGGTGTAACAGTGTCTACAGGTGTAACAGCGTCCACAGGTGTAACGGTGTTTACAGGTGTAACAGTGTCTACAGGTGTAACGGTGTTTACAGGTGTAACAGTGTCTACAGGTGTAACGGTGTCTACAGGTGTAACGGTGTCTACAGGTGTAACAGTGTCTACAGGTGTAACGGTGTCTACAGGTGTAACAGTCTCTACAGGTGTAACAGTCTCTACAGGTGTAACGGTGTCTACAGGTGTAACAGTGTCTACAGGTGTAACAGTGTCTACAGGTGTAACGGTGTCTACAGGTGTAACGGCGTCCACAGGTGTAACGGTGTCTACAGGTGTAACGGTGTTTACAGGTGTAACAGTGTCTACAGGTGTAACAGTGTCTACAGGTGTAACAGTGTCTACAGGTGTAACAGTATCTACAGGTGTAACGGTGTTTAAAGGTGTAACAGTGTCTACAGGTGTAACGGTGTCTACAGGTGTAACGGTGTCTACAGGTGCAGCGTCTACAGGTGTAACAGCGTCTACAGGTGTAACAGCGTCTACAGGTGTAACAGCGTCTACAGGTGTAACAGTGTCTGCAGGTGTAACAGTGTCTACAGGTGTAACAGTGTCTACAGGTGTAACGGTGTCTACAGGTGCAGCGTCTACAGGTGTAACAGCGTCTACAGGTGTAACAGCGTCTACAGGTGTAACAGCGTCTACAGGTGTAACAGTGTCTACAGGTGTAACAGCGTCTACAGGTGCAGTGTCTACAGGTGTAACAGCGTCTACAGGTGTAACAGCGTCTACAGGTGTAACAGCGTCTACAGGTGTAAGTGTCTACAGGTGTAACGGTGTCTACAGGTGTAACGGTGTTTAAAGGTGCAACAGTGTCTACAGGTGTAACGGTGTCTACAGGTGCAGCGTCTACAGGTGTAACAGCGTCTACAGGTGTAACAGCGTCTACAGGTGTAACAGCGTCTACAGGTGTAACAGTGTCTGCAGGTGTAACAGTGTCTACAGGTGTAACAGTGTCTACAGGTGTAACGGTGTCTACAGGTGCAGCGTCTACAGGTGTAACAGCGTCTACAGGTGTAACAGCGTCTACAGGTGTAACAGCGTCTACAGGTGTAACAGTGTCTGCAGGTGTAACAGTGTCTACAGGTGTAACAGTGTCTACAGGTGTAACAGCGTCTACAGGTGCAGTGTCTACAGGTGTAACAGCGTCTACAGGTGTAACAGCGTCTACAGGTGTAACAGCGTCTACAGGTGTAAGTGTCTACAGGTGTAACGGTGTCTACAGGTGTAACAGTGTCTACAGGTGTAACAGCGTCTACAGGTGTAAGTGTCTACAGGTGTAACGGTGTCTACAGGTGTAACAGTGTCTACAGGTGTAACAGTGTCTACAGGTGTAACAGTGTCTACAGGTGTAACGGTGTCTACAGGTGTAACGGTGTCTACAGGTGTAACGGTGTCTACAGGTGTAACGGTGTCTACAGGTGTAACAGTGTCTACAGGTGTAACAGTGTCTACATGTGTAACAGTGTCTACATGTGTAACAGCGTCTACAGGTGTAACAGCGTCTACAGGTGTAACAGCATCTACAGGTGTAACAGCATCTACAGGTGTAACAGCGTCTACATGTGTAACGGTGTCTACAGGTGTAAGTGTCTACAGGTGTAAGTGTCTACAGGTGTAACAGTGTCTACATGTGTAACAGCATCTACAGGTGTAACAGTGTCTACAGGTGTAACAGTGTCTACAGGTGTAACAGTGTATATAGGTGTAAGTGTCTACAGGTGTAACAGTGTCTACAGGTGTAACAGGTCTACAGGTGTAACAGCGTTTACATGTGTAACAGTGTCTACAGGTGTAACAGCGTCTACAGGTGTAACAGTGACTACAGGTGTAACAGTGTCTACAGGTGTAACAGTGTCTACAGGTGTAACAGTGTCTACAGGTGTAACAGTGTATATAGGTGTAAGTGTCTACAGGTGTAACAGTGTCTACAGGTGTAACAGTATCTACAGGTGTAACAGTGTCTACAGGTGTAACAGCGTCTACAGGTGTAACAGCGTCTACAGGTGTAACAGCGTCTACAGGTGGTCTACAGGTGTAACAGCGTCTACAGGTGTAACAGTGTCTACAGGTGTAACAGCGTCTACAGGTGTAACAG
This sequence comes from Phoxinus phoxinus, assembly GCF_949152265.1. Classification (NCBI taxonomy): domain Eukaryota; kingdom Metazoa; phylum Chordata; class Actinopteri; order Cypriniformes; family Leuciscidae; genus Phoxinus; species Phoxinus phoxinus. Next base: position 38,857,014 of record NC_136883.1, on the reverse strand, counting down.
TGTCTACAGGTGTAACAGTGTCTACAGGTGTAACAGCGTCCACAGGTGTAACAGTGTCTACAGGTGTAACAGTGTCTACAGGTGTAACAGTGTCTACAGGTGTAACAGCGTCCACAGGTGTAACAGTGTCTACAGGTGTAACAGTGTCTACAGGTGTAACAGTGTAACAGTGTCTACAGGTGTAACAGCGTCTACAGGTGTAACAGCGTCCACAGGTGTAACAGCGTCTACAGGTGTAACAGCGTCTACAGGTGTAACAGCGTCCACAGGTGTAACAGCGTCTACAGGTGTAACAGCGTCTACAGGTGTAACAGTGTCTACAGGTGTAACAGCGTCTACAGGTGTAACAGCGTCTACAAGTGTAACAGTGTCTACAGGTGTAACAGCGTCTACAGGTGTAACAGCGTCCACAGGTGTAACAGCGTCTACAGGTGTAACAGCGTCTACAGGTGTAACAGTGTCTACAGGTGTAACAGCGTCTACAGGTGTAACAGCGTCTACAAGTGTAACAGTGTCTACAGGTGTAACAGCGTCTACAGGTGTAACAGCGTCTACAAGTGTAACAGCGTCTACAAGTGTAACAGTGTCTACAGGTGTAACAGCGTCTACAGGTGTAACAGTGTCTACAGGTGTAACAGCGTCTACAGGTGTAACAGCGTCTACAAGTGTAACAGTGTCTACAGGTGTAACAGCGTCTACAGGTGTAACAGCGTCTACAAGTGTAACAGTGTCTACAGGTGTAACAGTGTCTACAGGTGTAACAGCGTCTACAGGTGTAACAGCGTCTACAGGTGTAACAGCGTCCACAGGTGTAACAGCGTCTACAGGTGTAACAGCGTCTACAGGTGTAACAGTGTCTACAGGTGTAACAGCGTCTACAGGTGTAACAGTGTCTACAGGTGTAACAGTGTCTACAGGTGTAACAGCGTCTACAGGTGTAACAGTGTCTACAGGTGTAACAGTGTCTACAGGTGTAACGGTGTCTACAGGTGTAACAGCGTCTACAGGTGTAACAGTGTCTACAGGTGTAACAGTGTCTACAGGTGTAACAGCGTCTACAGGTGTAACAGTGTCTACAGGTGTAACAGTGTCTACAGGTGTAACAGTGTCTACAGGTGTAACAGCGTCTACAGGTGTAACAGTGTCTACAGGTTTCAGTCACAACACAGCAGACAACATGCACACATCTCTCTATATATATACCCGGCTCGGCTCGGTTTGCAGACCTCTATTGCTAAAACTGTTTAAAACATTAGTAGAGGACAGAATGAGAGTCGCTCCTGTCTGATGTCTGACTGTACAGTTAGGGGTTAAGGGAATGGGACGGCAAGGTTTGTCAGCAGTTTTGTGAGAGTGAAAGTAGTGACTGCAGAGTTTGCCTGACTGCTGTTTTTGTCTCTTCCGGCAGAATCTCCGGGAGGATCGTTAGACGATCATCGGACGACGGCTCGTGGCGCTGATGTGTCATACTGTAAATGCATCTTATTACACTGATCGCTTGCAAACTCCTACACATTATCTGGCTCAGTCAAACACACACATACAGTAAAATAAAAACACAACATCCAGGATTTACACACAAACGTCATTCCTTTCTGCTGATTTGATTTTAGAGGTTAAGCTTCAGCTCATTCAGATTTCATTCATGTGTCAGCTAGACGTTTCTTTCTTAACAATGGAACAAACAGACGTTTGTCTGACAAACAACTCATTTTTCACGCTTTTATGTAATCTGAGAGAAAAGAGTGGAAAGCGTAGAATATGAAGAATCGTGCACAAGCAGAGTTGCGCGCCGTAACTCGATAGTATCTCTGTATATTTGATTGGGTGTAGATTCTAGGATCTCTGTACTATTATCCCGATGCTCATCCGTTCCTGTGTCGTGGGTTGGTTGTTTTCTAGCCTTTCTAGTGGCATGCTGTTGTTTCACATGTTGAAGATGTTCTTCTGTCTGTCCGTTCCTGATCACAGACGCCCCTCTTCCACACACTCCATTTTTATTTCTTATCTTTGTTTATATAAAGAATATATTCTATTTATTTTTGATGATAGTAAATGACACATCTGTGGTAAATTCATCACCAATGTGGTTTTCTTGTCGTTTCATTTTTATTGCCCTCATACATGTCGCATTTTCAAGGTTTGTAGCCACATGTAAACTGTTTTTCCTGTTTATTGACAATAATTTTACAGAATAAACTCATTGGAATGCAAGTGGTGTTCTGTCGTGTCTTTGTGTCGTAGTGTTCGATCCTAACATGTCTTTAGGGTTAGTTGTGTTATTCTCTCGTCAGTGAGAAGTTGGGACTCAATCAAGGCAGATCCTGTAATGTCAAAGTTCAGATCAAAGTTGCACTCGTTTCTAATGTTTTGACTTAATTGTTTTATTTTATTTTAACATTTATCTGGCATACATGTTGGTATGCATGTATATAAAAATAGATATACAATATGTTTGAAAATTCATTTGGAAGTTTGATTGATGTCACTGGTTGTCATTTACAGTACTGTGAAACGACGCCCGAACACCATTGAATTTCATTGCAAACATACTTTTCTAGACTCATTAGATATTCACCAGATTTGACTCATCATGGCACATTCCATTTGATATATCAAACCAATCTTAACGGACCATTTGCACTGAACTTCGTGACGCACTTCTGTTTGGAAACAATACATATCACTTATTTCTGGTTATGTTTACTTTCAATGGACTGTGGTCAATGAGTTGAACAAACGCCACCTAAAATTAGTGTCTGCAATAAGATTTATAAATTTGGACATTTTTATCGACAGAAGAAGGGCTAATCTGATGTTTACTGTGTGAAGAATTTTCCAAACTGATCGGAACATGAATTTTTTATCCAAACCAAGCCAATCTGAGAAAGCTGCGGCTGTTAAAAATACGCATTATTTCACCACAGGGTGTCAGTGTTCGTCCACACTAGTGACCGCGACGCTGAAGTGTGTGAAAACAGATGAATAACATCAGTACGAACCACCAACATTTATTTATTTGGGTTAAATATTTTAATCATTGTGTAATTTTTCAAGGTGTGCTTGATAATCTGCATTCTCATGTGTAGAGGTGCGCTTGATAATCTGCATTCTCATGTGTGGAGGTGTGCTTGATAATCTGCATTCTCATGTGTAGAAGTGTGCTTGATAATCTGCATTCTCATGTGTAGAGGTGTGCTTGATAATCTGCATTCTCATGTGTGGAGGTGTGCTTGATAATCTGCATTCTCATGTGTGGAGGTGTGCTTGATAATCTGCATTCTCATGTGTGGAGGTGTGCTTGATAATCTGCATTCTCATGTGTGGAGGTGCGCTTGATAATCTGCATTCTCATGTGTGGAGGTGTGCTTGATAATCTGCATTCTCATGTGTAGAGGTGTGCTTGATAATCTGCATTCTCATGTGTGGAGGTGTGCTTGATAATCTGCATTCTCATGTGTGGAGGTGCGCTTGATAATCTGCATTCTCATGTGTGGAGGTGTGCTTGATAATCTGCATTCTCATGTGTGGAGGTGCGCTTGATAATCTGCATTCTCATGTGTGGAGGTGTGCTTGATAATCTGCATTCTCATGTGTAGAGGTGTGCTTGATAATCTGCATTCTCATGTGTGGAGGTGTGCTTGATAATCTGCATTCTCATGTGTAGAGGTGTGCTTGATAATCTGCATTCTCATGTGTAGAGGTGTGCTTGATAATCTGCATTCTCATGTGTGGAGGTGTGCTTGATAATCTGCATTCTCATGTGTGGAGGTGCGCTTGATAATCTGCATTCTCATGTGTGGAGGTGCGCTTGATAATCTGCATTCTCATGTGTGGAGGTGTGCTTGATAATCTGCATTCTCATGTGTGGAGGTGTGCTTGATAATCTGCATTCTCATGTGTGGAGGTGTGCTTGATAATCTGCATTCTCATGTGTGGAGGTGTGCTTGATAATCTGCATTCTCATGTGTAGAGGTGTGCTTGTTAATCTGCATTCTCATGTGTAGAGGTGCGCTTGATAATCTGCATTCTCATGTGTGGAGGTGTGCTTGATAATCTGCATTCTCATGTGTGGAGGTGTGCTTGATAATCTGCATTCTCATGTGTGGAGGTGTGCTTGATAATCTGCATTCTCATGTGTGGAGGTGTGCTTGATAATCTGCATTCTCATGTGTAGAGGTGCGCTTGATAATCTGCATTCTCATGTGTGGAGGTGTGCTTGATAATCTGCATTCTCATGTGTGGAGGTGTGCTTGATAATCTGCATTCTCATGTGTAGAGGTGCGCTTGATAATCTGCATTCTCATGTGTGGAGGTGTGCTTGATAATCTGCATTCTCATGTGTGGAGGTGCGCTTGATAATCTGCATTCTCATGTGTGGAGGTGTGCTTGATAATCTGCATTCTCATGTGTGGAGGTGTGCTTGATAATCTGCATTCTCATGTGTAGAGGTGCGCTTGATAATCTGCATTCTCATGTGTGGAGGTGTGCTTGTTAATCTGCATTCTCATGTGTAGAGGTGCGCTTGATAATCTGCATTCTCATGTGTGGAGGTGTGCTTGATAATCTGCATTCTCATGTGTGGAGGTGTGCTTGATAATCTGCATTCTCATGTGTGGAGGTGTGCTTGATAATCTGCATTCTCATGTGTGGAGGTGTGCTTGATAATCTGCATTCTCATGTGTGGAGGTGTGCTTGATAATCTGCATTCTCATGTGTAGAGGTGTGCTTGATAATCTGCATTCTCATGTGTGGAGGTGCGCTTGATAATCTGCATTCTCATGTGTGGAGGTGCGCTTGATAATCTGCATTCTCATGTGTGGAGGTGTGCTTGATAATCTGCATTCTCATGTGTGGAGGTGCGCTTGATAATCTGCATTCTCATGTGTGGAGGTGTGCTTGATAATCTGCATTCTCATGTGTAGAGGTGTGCTTGATAATCACATGTGTGGAGGTGCGCTTGATAATCTGCATTCTCATGTGTAGAGGTGTGCTTGATAATCTGCATTCTCATGTGTGGAGGTGCGCTTGATAATCTGCATTCTCATGTGTGGAGGTGTGCTTGATAATCTGCATTCTCATGTGTAGAGGTGTGCTTGATAATCTGCATTCTCATGTGTAGAGGTGTGCTTGATAATCTGCATTCTCATGTGTGGAGGTGTGCTTGATAATCTGCATTCTCATGTGTGGAGGTGTGCTTGATAATCTGCATTCTCATGTGTGGAGGTGCGCTTGATAATCTGCATTCTCATGTGTAGAGGTGTGCTTGATAATCTGCATTCTCATGTGTGGAGGTGTGCTTGATAATCTGCATTCTCATGTGTGGAGGTGTGCTTGATAATCTGCATTCTCATGTGTGGAGGTGCGCTTGATAATCTGCATTCTCATGTGTGGAGGTGCGCTTGATAATCTGCATTCTCATGTGTGGAGGTGCGCTTGATAATCTGCATTCTCATGTGTAGAGGTGTGCTTGATAATCTGCATTCTCATGTGTGGAGGTGTGCTTGATAATCTGCATTCTCATGTGTGGAGGTGCGCTTGATAATCTGCATTCTCATGTGTGGAGGTGCGCTTGATAATCTGCATTCTCATGTGTGGAGGTGCGCTTGATAATCTGCATTCTCATGTGTAGAGGTGCGCTTGATAATCTGCATTCTCATGTGTGGAGGTGCGCTTGATAATCTGCATTCTCATGTGTAGAGGTGTGCTTGATAATCTGCATTCTCATGTGTGGAGGTGTGCTTGATAATCTGCATTCTCATGTGTGGAGGTGCGCTTGATAATCTGCATTCTCATGTGTGGAGGTGCGCTTGATAATCTGCATTCTCATGTGTGGAGGTGCGCTTGATAATCTGCATTCTCATGTGTAGAGGTGTGCTTGATAATCTGCATTCTCATGTGTGGAGGTGCGCTTGATAATCTGCATTCTCATGTGTGGAGGTGCGCTTGATAATCTGCATTCTCATGTGTGGAGGTGCGCTTGATAATCTGCATTCTCATGTGTGGAGGTGCGCTTGATAATCTGCATTCTCATGTGTGGAGGTGCGCTTGATAATCTGCATTCTCATGTGTGGAGGTGCGCTTGATAATCTGCATTCTCATGTGTGGAGGTGTGCTTGATAATCTGCATTCTCATGTGTGGAGGTGTGCTTGATAATCTGCATTCTCATGTGTGGAGGTGTGCTTGATAATCTGCATTCTCATGTGTAGAGGTGCGCTTGATAATCTGCATTCTCATGTGTGGAGGTGCGCTTGATAATCTGCATTCTCATGTGTGGAGGTGTGCTTGATAATCTGCATTCTCATGTGTGGAGGTGCGCTTGATAATCTGCATTCTCATGTGTGGAGGTGTGCTTGATAATCTGCATTCTCATGTGTGGAGGTGTGCTTGATAATCTGCATTCTCATGTGTGGAGGTGTGCTTGATAATCTGCATTCTCATGTGTGGAGGTGTGCTTGATAATCTGCATTCTCATGTGTGGAGGTGTGCTTGATAATCTGCATTCTCATGTGTGGAGGTGTGCTTGATAATCTGCATTCTCATGTGTGGAGGTGTGCTTGATAATCTGCATTCTCATGTGTGGAGGTGCGCTTGATAATCTGCATTCTCATGTGTGGAGGTGCGCTTGATAATCTGCATTCTCATGTGTGGAGGTGTGCTTGATAATCTGCATTCTCATGTGTAGAGGTGTGCTTGATAATCTGCATTCTCATGTGTGGAGGTGTGCTTGATAATCTGCATTCTCATGTGTAGAGGTGTGCTTGATAATCTGCATTCTCATGTGTGGAGGTGCGCTTGATAATCTGCATTCTCATGTGTGGAGGTGTGCTTGATAATCTGCATTCTCATGTGTAGAGGTGCGCTTGATAATCTGCATTCTCATGTGTAGAGGTGTGCTTGATAATCTGCATTCTCATGTGTGGAGGTGTGCTTGATAATCTGCATTCTCATGTGTGGAGGTGTGCTTGATAATCTGCATTCTCATGTGTGGAGGTGTGCTTGATAATCTGCATTCTCATGTGTGGAGGTGCGCTTGATAATCTGCATTCTCATGTGTGGAGGTGCGCTTGATAATCTGCATTCTCATGTGTGGAGGTGTGCTTGATAATCTGCATTCTCATGTGTGGAGGTGTGCTTGATAATCTGCATTCTCATGTGTAGAGGTGTGCTTGATAATCTGCATTCTCATGTGTAGAGGTGCGCTTGATAATCTGCATTCTCATGTGTGGAGGTGCGCTTGATAATCTGCATTCTCATGTGTGGAGGTGTGCTTGATAATCTGCATTCTCATGTGTGGAGGTGCGCTTGATAATCTGCATTCTCATGTGTGGAGGTGTGCTTGATAATCTGCATTCTCATGTGTGGAGGTGTGCTTGATAATCTGCATTCTCATGTGTGGAGGTGTGCTTGATAATCTGCATTCTCATGTGTGGAGGTGTGCTTGATAATCTGCATTCTCATGTGTGGAGGTGTGCTTGATAATCTGCATTCTCATGTGTGGAGGTGCGCTTGATAATCTGCATTCTCATGTGTGGAGGTGCGCTTGATAATCTGCATTCTCATGTGTGGAGGTGTGCTTGATAATCTGCATTCTCATGTGTGGAGGTGCGCTTGATAATCTGCATTCTCATGTGTGGAGGTGTGCTTGATAATCTGCATTCTCATGTGTAGAGGTGTGCTTGATAATCTGCATTCTCATGTGTGGAGGTGCGCTTGATAATCTGCATTCTCATGTGTGGAGGTGTGCTTGATAATCTGCATTCTCATGTGTGGAGGTGTGCTTGATAATCTGCATTCTCATGTGTAGAGGTGCGCTTGATAATCTGCATTCTCATGTGTGGAGGTGCGCTTGATAATCTGCATTCTCATGTGTGGAGGTGTGCTTGATAATCTGCATTCTCATGTGTAGAGGTGCGCTTGATAATCTGCATTCTCATGTGTAGAGGTGCGCTTGATAATCTGCATTCTCATGTGTAGAGGTGCGCTTGATAATCTGCATTCTCATGTGTAGAGGTGCGCTTGATAATCTGCATTCTCATGTGTAGAGGTGTGCTTGATAATCTGCATTCTCATGTGTGGAGGTGTGCTTGATAATCTGCATTCTCATGTGTGGAGGTGTGCTTGATAATCTGCATTCTCATGTGTGGAGGTGTGCTTGATAATCTGCATTCTCATGTGTGGAGGTGCGCTTGATAATCTGCATTCTCATGTGTAGAGGTGTGCTTGATAATCTGCATTCTCATGTGTGGAGGTGTGCTTGATAATCTGCATTCTCATGTGTGGAGGTGTGCTTGATAATCTGCATTCTCATGTGTGGAGGTGTGCTTGATAATCTGCATTCTCATGTGTGGAGGTGCGCTTGATAATCTGCATTCTCATGTGTGGAGGTGTGCTTGATAATCTGCATTCTCATGTGTGGAGGTGCGCTTGATAATCTGCATTCTCATGTGTGGAGGTGCGCTTGATAATCTGCATTCTCATGTGTAGAGGTGCGCTTGATAATCTGCATTCTCATGTGTAGAGGTGCGCTTGATAATCTGCATTCTCATGTGTAGAGGTGCGCTTGATAATCTGCATTCTCATGTGTAGAGGTGCGCTTGATAATCTGCATTCTCATGTGTAGAGGTGTGCTTGATAATCTGCATTCTCATGTGTAGAGGTGCGCTTGATAATCTGCATTCTCATGTGTGGAGGTGCGCTTGATAATCTGCATTCTCATGTGTAGAGGTGCGCTTGATAATCTGCATTCTCATGTGTGGAGGTGCGCTTGATAATCTGCATTCTCATGTGTAGAGGTGCGCTTGATAATCTGCATTCTCATGTGTGGAGGTGTGCTTGATAATCTGCATTCTCATGTGTAGAGGTGCGCTTGATAATCTGCATTCTCATGTGTAGAGGTGTGCTTGATAATCTGCATTCTCATGTGTGGAGGTGTGCTTGATAATCTGCATTCTCATGTGTGGAGGTGTGCTTGATAATCTGCATTCTCATGTGTGGAGGTGTGCTTGATAATCTGCATTCTCATGTGTGGAGGTGCGCTTGATAATCTGCATTCTCATGTGTGGAGGTGCGCTTGATAATCTGCATTCTCATGTGTAGAGGTGTGCTTGATAATCTGCATTCTCATGTGTAGAGGTGCGCTTGATAATCTGCATTCTCATGTGTAGAGGTGTGCTTGATAATCTGCATTCTCATGTGTGGAGGTGTGCTTGATAATCTGCATTCTCATGTGTGGAGGTGTGCTTGATAATCTGCATTCTCATGTGTGGAGGTGTGCTTGATAATCTGCATTCTCATGTGTGGAGGTGCGCTTGATAATCTGCATTCTCATGTGTGGAGGTGCGCTTGATAATCTGCATTCTCATGTGTAGAGGTGTGCTTGATAATCTGCATTCTCATGTGTAGAGGTGCGCTTGATAATCTGCATTCTCATGTGTAGAGGTGTGCTTGATAATCTGCATTCTCATGTGTAGAGGTGCGCTTGATAATCTGCATTCTCATGTGTAGAGGTGCGCTTGATAATCTGCATTCTCATGTGTGGAGGTGCGCTTGATAATCTGCATTCTCATGTGTGGAGGTGTGCTTGATAATCTGCATTCTCATGTGTAGAGGTGTGCTTGATAATCTGCATTATCATGTGTGGAGGTGTGCTTGATAATCTGCATTCTCATGTGTGGAGGTGTGCTTGATAATCTGCATTCTCATGTGTAGAGGTGTGCTTGATAATCTGCATTCTCATGTGTGGAGGTGTGCTTGATAATCTGCATTCTCATGTGTGGAGGTGCGCTTGATAATCTGCATTCTCATGTGTGGAGGTGCGCTTGATAATCTGCATTCTCATGTGTGGAGGTGTGCTTGATAATCTGCATTCTCATGTGTGGAGGTGCGCTTGATAATCTGCATTCTCATGTGTGGAGGTGTGCTTGATAATCTGCATTCTCATGTGTGGAGGTGTGCTTGATAATCTGCATTCTCATGTGTGGAGGTGCGCTTGATAATCTGCATTCTCATGTGTGGAGGTGCGCTTGATAATCTGCATTCTCATGTGTGGAGGTGTGCTTGATAATCTGCATTCTCATGTGTGGAGGTGTGCTTGATAATCTGCATTCTCATGTGTAGAGGTGTGCTTGATAATCTGCATTCTCATGTGTGGAGGTGTGCTTGATAATCTGCATTCTCATGTGTGGAGGTGCGCTTGATAATCTGCATTCTCATGTGTGGAGGTGTGCTTGATAATCTGCATTCTCATGTGTGGAGGTGCGCTTGATAATCTGCATTCTCATGTGTGGAGGTGTGCTTGATAATCTGCATTCTCATGTGTAGAGGTGCGCTTGATAATCTGCATTCTCATGTGTGGAGGTGTGCTTGATAATCTGCATTCTCATGTGTGGAAGTGTGCTTGATAATCTGCATTCTCATGTGTAGAGGTGTGCTTGATAATCTGCATTCTCATGTGTAGAGGTGTGCTTGATAATCTGCATTCTCATGTGTGGAGGTGTGCTTGATAATCTGCATTCTCATGTGTGGAGGTGCGCTTGATAATCTGCATTCTCATGTGTGGAGGTGTGCTTGATAATCTGCATTCTCATGTGTGGAGGTGCGCTTGATAATCTGCATTCTCATGTGTAGAGGTGCGCTTGATAATCTGCATTCTCATGTGTGGAGGTGCGCTTGATAATCTGCATTCTCATGTGTGGAGGTGCGCTTGATAATCTGCATTCTCATGTGTGGAGGTGTGCTTGATAATCTGCATTCTCATGTGTGGAGGTGCGCTTGATAATCTGCATTCTCATGTGTAGAGGTGCGCTTGATAATCTGCATTCTCATGTGTAGAGGTGCGCTTGATAATCTGCATTCTCATGTGTAGAGGTGCGCTTGATAATCTGCATTCTCATGTGTAGAGGTGCGCTTGATAATCTGCATTCTCATGTGTGGAGGTGTGCTTGATAATCTGCATTCTCATGTGTAGAGGTGCGCTTGATAATCTGCATTCTCATGTGTGGAGGTGTGCTTGATAATCTGCATTCTCATGTGTGGAGGTGCGCTTGATAATCTGCATTCTCATGTGTGGAGGTGTGCTTGATAATCTGCATTCTCATGTGTGGAGGTGTGCTTGATAATCTGCATTCTCATGTGTGGAGGTGTGCTTGATAATCTGCATTCTCATGTGTAGAGGTGTGCTTGATAATCTGCATTCTCATGTGTGGAGGTGCGCTTGATAATCTGCATTCTCATGTGTGGAGGTGTGCTTGATAATCTGCATTCTCATGTGTGGAGGTGTGCTTGATAATCTGCATTCTCATGTGTGGAGGTGTGCTTGATAATCTGCATTCTCATGTGTAGAGGTGTGCTTGATAATCTGCATTCTCATGTGTGGAGGTGTGCTTGATAATCTGCATTCTCATGTGTGGAGGTGTGCTTGATAATCTGCATTCTCATGTGTGGAGGTGCGCTTGATAATCTGCATTCTCATGTGTGGAGGTGTGCTTGATAATCTGCATTCTCATGTGTGGAGGTGTGCTTGATAATCTGCATTCTCATGTGTGGAGGTGCGCTTGATAATCTGCATTCTCATGTGTAGAGGTGCGCTTGATAATCTGCATTCTCATGTGTAGAGGTGCGCTTGATAATCTGCATTCTCATGTGTAGAGGTGCGCTTGATAATCTGCATTCTCATGTGTGGAGGTGTGCTTGATAATCTGCATTCTCATGTGTAGAGGTGCGCTTGATAATCTGCATTCTCATGTGTGGAGGTGTGCTTGATAATCTGCATTCTCATGTGTAGAGGTGCGCTTGATAATCTGCATTCTCATGTGTGGAGGTGCGCTTGATAATCTGCATTCTCATGTGTGGAGGTGTGCTTGATAATCTGCATTCTCATGTGTGGAGGTGCGCTTGATAATCTGCATTCTCATGTGTGGAGGTGTGCTTGATAATCTGCATTCTCATGTGTGGAGGTGCGCTTGATAATCTGCATTCTCATGTGTGGAGGTGCGCTTGATAATCTGCATTCTCATGTGTGGAGGTGTGCTTGATAATCTGCATTCTCATGTGTGGAGGTGTGCTTGATAATCTGCATTCTCATGTGTGGAGGTGTGCTTGATAATCTGCATTCTCATGTGTGGAGGTGCGCTTGATAATCTGCATTCTCATGTGTGGAGGTGTGCTTGATAATCTGCATTCTCATGTGTAGAGGTGCGCTTGATAATCTGCATTCTCATGTGTAGAGGTGCGCTTGATAATCTGCATTCTCATGTGTAGAGGTGCGCTTGATAATCTGCATTCTCATGTGTAGAGGTGCGCTTGATAATCTGCATTCTCATGTGTGGAGGTGTGCTTGATAATCTGCATTCTCATGTGTGGAGGTGCGCTTGATAATCTGCATTCTCATGTGTGGAGGTGCGCTTGATAATCTGCATTCTCATGTGTGGAGGTGCGCTTGATAATCTGCATTCTCATGTGTAGAGGTGTGCTTGATAATCTGCATTCTCATGTGTAGAGGTGCGCTTGATAATCTGCATTCTCATGTGTGGAGGTGTGCTTGATAATCTGCATTCTCATGTGTGGAGGTGCGCTTGATAATCTGCATTCTCATGTGTGGAGGTGTGCTTGATAATCTGCATTCTCATGTGTGGAGGTGCGCTTGATAATCTGCATTCTCATGTGTGGAGGTGCGCTTGATAATCTGCATTCTCATGTGTGGAGGTGTGCTTGATAATCTGCATTCTCATGTGTGGAGGTGTGCTTGATAATCTGCATTCTCATGTATGGAGGTGTGCTTGATAATCTGCATTCTCATGTGTGGAGGTGTGCTTGATAATCTGCACTATCATGTGTGGAGGTGTGCTTGATAATCTGCATTCTCATGTGTGGAGGTGCGCTTGATAATCTGCATTCTCATGTGTGGAGGTGCGCTTGATAATCTGCATTCTCATGTGTAGAGGTGCGCTTGATAATCTGCATTCTCATGTGTGGAGGTGTGCTTGATAATCTGCATTCTCATGTGTGGAGGTGCGCTTGATAATCTGCATTCTCATGTGTGGAGGTGCGCTTGATAATCTGCATTCTCATGTGTGGAGGTGCGCTTGATAATCTGCATTCTCATGGAGGTGTGCTTGATAATCTGCATTCTCATGTGTAGAGGTGCGCTTGATAATCTGCATTCTCATGTGTGGAGGTGCGCTTGATAATCTGCATTCTCATGTGTGGAGGTGCGCTTGATAATCTGCATTCTCATGTGTGGAGGTGCGCTTGATAATCTGCATTCTCATGTGTGGAGGTGCGCTTGATAATCTGCATTCTCATGTGTGGAGGTGCGCTTGATAATCTGCATTCTCATGTGTGGAGGTGTGCTTGATAATCTGCATTCTCATGTGTGGAGGTGTGCTTGATAATCTGCATTCTCATGTGTGGAGGTGCGCTTGATAATCTGCATTCTCATGTGTGGAGGTGCGCTTGATAATCTGCATTCTCATGTGTGGAGGTGCGCTTGATAATCTGCATTCTCATGTGTGGAGGTGTGCTTGATAATCTGCATTCTCATGTGTGGAGGTGTGCTTGATAATCTGCATTCTCATGTGTGGAGGTGTGCTTGATAATCTGCATTCTCATGTGTGGAGGTGCGCTTGATAATCTGCATTCTCATGTGTGGAGGTGCGCTTGATAATCTGCATTCTCATGTGTGGAGGTGCGCTTGATAATCTGCATTCTCATGTGTGGAGGTGTGCTTTATAATCTGCATTCTCATGTGTGGAGGTGCGCTTGATAATCTGCATTCTCATGTGTGGAGGTGCGCTTGATAATCTGCATTCTCATGTGTGGAGGTGCGCTTGATAATCTGCATTCTCATGTGTGGAGGTGTGCTTGATAATCTGCATTCTCATGTGTGGAGGTGCGCTTGATAATCTGCATTCTCATGTGTGGAGGTGCGCTTGATAATCTGCATTCTCATGTGTGGAGGTGTGCTTGATAATCTGCATTCTCATGTGTAGAGGTGCGCTTGATAATCTGCATTCTCATGTGTGGAGGTGTGCTTGATAATCTGCATTCTCATGTGTGGAGGTGTGCTTGATAATCTGCATTCTCATGTGTGGAGGTGCGCTTGATAATCTGCATTCTCATGTGTGGAGGTGTGCTTGATAATCTGCATTCTCATGTGTGGAAGTGTGCTTGATAATCTGCATTCTCATGTGTAGAGGTGTGCTTGATAATCTGCATTCTCATGTGTAGAGGTGTGCTTGATAATCTGCATTCTCATGTGTGGAGGTGTGCTTGATAATCTGCATTCTCATGTGTGGAGGTGCGCTTGATAATCTGCATTCTCATGTGTGGAGGTGTGCTTGATAATCTGCATTCTCATGTGTGGAGGTGCGCTTGATAATCTGCATTCTCATGTGTAGAGGTGCGCTTGATAATCTGCATTCTCATGTGTGGAGGTGCGCTTGATAATCTGCATTCTCATGTGTGGAGGTGCGCTTGATAATCTGCATTCTCATGTGTGGAGGTGTGCTTGATAATCTGCATTCTCATGTGTGGAGGTGCGCTTGATAATCTGCATTCTCATGTGTAGAGGTGCGCTTGATAATCTGCATTCTCATGTGTAGAGGTGCGCTTGATAATCTGCATTCTCATGTGTAGAGGTGCGCTTGATAATCTGCATTCTCATGTGTAGAGGTGCGCTTGATAATCTGCATTCTCATGTGTGGAGGTGTGCTTGATAATCTGCATTCTCATGTGTAGAGGTGCGCTTGATAATCTGCATTCTCATGTGTGGAGGTGTGCTTGATAATCTGCATTCTCATGTGTGGAGGTGCGCTTGATAATCTGCATTCTCATGTGTGGAGGTGTGCTTGATAATCTGCATTCTCATGTGTGGAGGTGTGCTTGATAATCTGCATTCTCATGTGTGGAGGTGTGCTTGATAATCTGCATTCTCATGTGTAGAGGTGTGCTTGATAATCTGCATTCTCATGTGTGGAGGTGCGCTTGATAATCTGCATTCTCATGTGTGGAGGTGTGCTTGATAATCTGCATTCTCATGTGTGGAGGTGTGCTTGATAATCTGCATTCTCATGTGTAGAGGTGTGCTTGATAATCTGCATTCTCATGTGTGGAGGTGCGCTTGATAATCTGCATTCTCATGTGTAGAGGTGCGCTTGATAATCTGCATTCTCATGTGTAGAGGTGCGCTTGATAATCTGCATTCTCATGTGTAGAGGTGCGCTTGATAATCTGCATTCTCATGTGTGGAGGTGCGCTTGATAATCTGCATTCTCATGTGTGGAGGTGTGCTTGATAATCTGCATTCTCATGTGTAGAGGTGTGCTGAACACTCTAACCGGAAACTCCCGATAAGTAGAATGTGCAAGTAGTTTTAATAACAGCTTTTAGCTATAGTTCTACCAGAAAGACTCGGGAGATAAATTGATATAACAGCGTATATTTATTAACAGCCCAGCAAGCATGAATTTATAAAGTTCTTTGGCGTAGGCCCCGTCCTTAGAGAGCAATGCGAGGGTAGCGGAATCTGCATATCCTGCCTGAAGACGAAGGCAGGGGCGCAGCCGACCCCCCCTGGAGGTAGAGGAAGGGACCATCCTGGTGGTGGGGAGGATGAAGGGGAAGGTACCATCTTGGTGGTGGTTGGGGAGGATGGAGGTATTTGGCAGCGTCAGCATCTGCGAACTCAGACGAATGTAAGTACCGATCTTTTATACTGTGAGTGTTAGCACATGATTGGTTAGAAGAGAAGTAATACGTGGCACGCTGATTGAGTCTTCCTGGCAGAACCTACGCTAAAGCTGTCATATCTGCTGCTGTTGTTACCAAAACAATCATTAACAGTCATATATACAGTGGCTATATTTACAGTGGTCATATTTACAGGGCTCATATTTACAGTGGTCATATATACAGTGGTTATATTTACAGGGCTCATATTTAGAGTGGTCATATATACAGTGGTCATATATACAGTGGTCATATTTACAGTGGTCATATTTACAGTGGTCATATATACAGTGGTCATATATACAGTGGTCATATTTACAGTGGTCATATATACAGTGGTCATATATACAGTGGTCATATATACAGTGGTCATATATACAGTGGTCATATTTACAGTGGTCATATATACAGTGGTCATATATACAGTGGTCATATTTACAGTGGTCATATATACAGTGGTCATATTTAGAGTGGTCATATATACAGTGGTCATATTTACAGTGGTCATATATACAGTGGTCATATATACAGTGGTCATATTTAGAGTGGTCATATATACAGTGGTCATATTTAGAGTGGTCATATATACAGTGGTCATATTTAGAGTGGTCATATATACAGTGGTCATATTTACAGTGGTCATATATACAGTGGTCATATATACAGTGGTCATATTTACAGTGGTCATATATACAGTGGTCATATTTAGAGTGGTCATATATACAGTGGTCATATTTACAGTGGTCATATATACAGTGGTCATATATACAGTAGTCATATTTACAGTGGTCATATATACAGTGGTCATATTTAGAGTGGTCATATATACAGTGGTCATATATACAGTGGTCATATTTACAGGGCTCATATATACAGTGGTCATATTTACAGGGCTCATATATACAGTGGTCATATTTAGAGAGGTCATATATACAGTGGTCATATTTACAGTGGTCATATTTACAGTGGCCATATTTACAGTGGTCATATATACAGTGGTCATATTTACAGTGGTCATATATACAGTGGCCATATTTACAGTGGTCATATATGCAGTGGTTATATTTACAGGGCTCATATATACAGTGGTCATATATACAGTGGTCATATTTACAGTGGTCATATATACAGTGGTCATATTTACAGTGGTCATATATACAGTGATCATATATACAGTGGTCATATATACAGTGGTCATATATACAGTGGTCATATTTACAGTGGTCATATTTACAGTGGTCATATATACAGTGGTCATATTTATAGTGGTCATATATACAGTGGTCATATTTACAGTGGTCATATTTAACGGGTCATATATACAGTGGTCATATTTACAGTGGTCATATATACAGTGGTCATATATACAGTGGTCATATTTACAGTGGTCATATTTACAGTGGTCATATATACAGTGGTCATATTTACAGTGGTCATATTTAACGGGTCATATATACAGTGGTCATATATACAGTGGTCATATTTACAGTGGTGATATATTCAGTGGTCATATTTAACGGGTCATATTTACAGTGGTCATATATATAGTGGTCATATTTACAGTGGTCATATTTACAGTGGTCATATATACAGTGGTGATATATACAGTGGTCATATTTACAGTGGTCATATATACAGTGGTCATATTTACAGTGTTCATATTTACAGTGGTCATATTTACAGTGGTCATATTTAACGGGTCATATATACAGTGGTCATATTTACAGTGGTCATATATACAGTGGTGATATATTCAGTGGTCATATTTAACGGGTCATATTTACAGTGGTCATATTTACAGTGGTCATATTTACAGTGGTCATATATACAGTGGTCATATTTACAGTGGTCATATTTACTGTGGTCATATATACAGTGGTGATATATACAGTGGTCATATTTACAGTGGTCATATATACAGTGGTCATATATACAGTGGTCATATTTACAGTGGTCATATATACAGTGGTCATATTTACAGTGGTCATATATACAGTGGTCATATATACAGTGGTCATATATACAGTGGTCATATATACAGTGGTCATATATACAGTGGTCATAAATATTTACAGGGCTCATATATACAGTGGTCATATATACAGTGGTCATATTTACAGTGGTCATATTTACAGTGGTCATATATACAGTGGTCATATATACAGTGGTCATATTTACAGTGGTCATATATACAGTGGTCATAAATATTTACAGGGCTCATATATACAGTGGTCATATATACAGTGGTCATATATACAGTGGTCATATATACAGTGGTCATATTTACAGTGGTCATATATACAGTGGTCATATATACAGTGGTCATATTTACAGTGGTCATATATACAGTGGTCATATTTACAGTGGTCATATATACAGTGGTCATATATACAGTGGTCATATTTACAGTGGTCATATATACAGTGGTCATATTTACAGTGGTCATATATACAGTGGTCATATTTACAGTGGTCATATATACAGTGGTCATATATACAGTGGTCATATTTACAGTGGTCATATATACAGTGGTCATATATACAGTGGTCATATTTACAGTGGTCATATATACAGTGGTCATAAATATTTACAAGGCTCATATATACAGTGGTCATATTTACAGTGGTCATATATACATTGGTCATATATACAGTGGTCATATATACAGTGGTCATATTTACAGTGGTCATATATACAGTGGTCATATATACAGTGGTCATATATACAGTGGTCATATATACAGTGGTCATATTTACAGTGGTCATATTTACAGTGGTCATATTTACAGTGGTCATATATACAGTGGTCATATATACAGTGGTCATATATACAGTGGTCATATTTACAGTGGTCATATATACAGTGGTCATATTTACAGTGGTCATATATACAGTGGTCATATATACAGTGGTCATATTTACAGTGGTCATATATACAGTGGTCATATTTACAGTGGTCATATATACAGTGGTCATATTTACAGTGGTCATATATACAGTGGTCATATATACAGTGGTCATAAATATTTACAGGGCTCATATATACAGTGGTCATATTTACAGTGGTCATATATACAGTGGTCATATTTACAGTGGTCATATTTACAGTGGTCATATATACAGTGGTCATATTTACAGTGGTCATATATACAGTGGTCATATATACAGTGGTCATAAATATTTACAGGGCTCATATATACAGTGGTCATATATACAGTGGTCATATATACAGTGGTCATATATACAGTGGTCATATTTACAGTGGTCATATATACAGTGGTCATATATACAGTGGTCATATATACAGTGGTCATATATACAGTATAGTGTTTTCAGCTGTTGGAGAAGCACTTCTCTCTGCTAATAAACTGAAGCCTGTGAAGCTGCAGGACGAGCAAAATGCTGCTTTAGAGGATAAAAATAGAAGAACATCAGCCGCACACACACACACACACTCACTCTGAACACACAGCAGCAGTGATGCGAACTAACAGCCTTCAACACACACACACAGTCGGTCTGGATGCGGGTCACACTGTGCTGCAGGGAAGAGACAGACTGTTTTTGTTTTCTTTGCCTCGATCTCTTAAT
>NC_136883.1:38824007-38831507 GCF_949152265.1 Phoxinus phoxinus | reverse complement strand
TCGCCCAGCCACTCTGCGGAGAAAGCTCATTTCGGCCGCCTGTATCCGGGACCTTGTCCTTTCGGTCATGACCCACAGCTCAAGACCATAGGTGAGAGTAGGAACGTAGATTGACCGGTAAATCGAGAGCTTCACCTTGCGGCTCAGCTCTTTCTTCACCACGACAGACCGGTACATCGTCCGCATTACTGTGGAAGCTGCACCGATCCGTCTGTCAATCTCCCGTTCTAACTAGCTCTTATCTGAAGATATTATCACAATATTCATAGTGCACAATGCTAAGATTAACGCATAAACTATATGATTTCACAAGATATAGTAGAAGAGACATGCAGACAAGGAAGATCCTGTTCTAATAAATATTCTTTGGAAAAATAAGTCGTATTGTGGCAATTAAAGGGGGGTAAAATGCCCTTTCCACAAGGTGTGTGTGTGTGTGTGTGTGTGTGTGTGTGTGTGTGTGTGTGTGTGTGTGTGTGTGTGTGTGTGTGTGTGTGTGTGTGTGTGTGTGTGTGTGTGTGTGTGTGTGTGTGTGTGTGTGTGAGAGAGAATTTATGTTGCTGATGTGGAGTTAACTATCTTCAATTAGCATATTCTGTCATGCTAATCTATAAATCGCTTGTATAGGAACTGTTGTGAGACGCACACAGAGTGACTTTCTATTGCATGTGAAAAGATGGATGCTAAAGTTTGACTCACAGATGTGCTCGACTACAGCAACTCTTCCTCTTCTCAACATGGACTGTGTGTTCAGGGGGCGGGGCTTATGTAGATTATAGGGTTGGTGATGTCACTAACCCCGGAGGAATGACGTGTAGTTTCTACCAGCCGTGTGTTGTAGTCCTTTTCTTTAAAAGCAAATATCTCCCTTTGCTTTGAACGTTGAGCGTTGTAACTTTGCAGATGTTGTTTATGATCAAACACAACATTACACACTAACTACGGTTAGAAAAGTCAAATCATACTCAACCACCCCTTTAAAGCATTAATTAACTTCATATACTATTTACTTCAGTCTAAACCTTACATTATTTCATTACTTCATGAAGTCGTCTTCATCATCTCTAACTTATCAAAATCACCAACGACCTCCTCAGGGCAGCTGATTCTGGACTCCTCACCATCCTCATCCTCCTCGAGTGCAGCCTTCGATACCGTCTGTCACTCCGTCCTCCAACTTCCAGCGGCATCACCCACACTCCGTTAGACTGGTTCACATCTTACCTCTCTGAACTAAAGCCTTTTAAATCCAGTTTCTCCTCTGTCACTTCAGGTGTGCCCCAGGGCTCTGTCCTGGGGCCCCTACTTTTCATCATTTACCTCCTTCCCCTCTGCAATATCTTCCACATATTTAACATTCACTTCCACTGTTATGCTGACACCCAGCTCTAACTCTCTCGACCAAACCCTCGCCCACCTCCCTTACTGATTGCATCTGAAATAAAAACCTGGTTTACCCAAAATTTTCTCAAATTAAACCGTAATAAAACTGAGGTTCTACCAGAAAGACTCGGGAGAATCAATACTGTGACAATGAATACTGGGGGATGGAGTAAGGTCCCGTCTTGGTGGTGGTTGAAGCGACAGCATCTTCGAACTCAGTGTAAGTACCACCCTTTTATGCTGGCTATTAGGATATGATTGGATAGATGAGAAGGTAATAAGTGACGTGAACGATTGAGTCTTCCTGGCAGAACTTGCACTAGGCTTAATTTATCCTCATTGGCCAACAGTTTTTCTCTCACTATAGATAACTCCTCCGTTTCACCCTCTCCCCGGGTTAGTTTGGGTGTCACTGACACACACTGCTCTGAGTTGATGTGAGGGTGTTTTCACACACTTCTGGTCCTCTGAGTTGATGTGAGGGTGTTTTCACACACACTTCTGGTGGTCTGAGTTGATGTGAGGGTATTTTCACACACACTTCTGATGCTCTGAGTTGATTTGAGGGTGTTTTCACACACACTTCTGGTCCTCTGAGTTGAGGTGAGGGTGTTTTCACACACACTTCTGGTCCTCTGAGTTGAGGTGAGGGTGTTTTCACACACACTTCTGGTGCTCTGAGTTGATGTGAGGGTGTTTTCACACACACTTCTGGTGGTCTGAGTTGATGTGAGGGTGTTTTCACACACACTTCTGGTCCTCTGAGTTGATTTGAGGGTGTTTTCACACACATTTCTGGTGCTCTGAGTTGATGTGAGGGTGTTTTCACACACACTTCTGGTCCTCTGAGTTGATGTGAGGGTGTTTTCACACACACTTCTGGTGGTCTGAGTTGATGTGAGGGTGTTTTCACACACACTTCTGGTGGTCTGAGTTGATGTGAGGGTGTTTTCACACACATTTCTGGTGCTCTGAGTTGATGTGAGGGTGTTTTCACACACACTTCTGGTCCTCTGAGTTGATTTGAGGGTGTTTTCACACACACTTCTGGTCCTCTGAGTTGATGTGAGGGTGTTTTCACACACACTTCTGGTGGTCTGAGTTGATGTGAGGGTGTTTTCACACACACTTCTGGTGGTCTGAGTTGATTTGAGGGTGTTTTCACACACACTTCTGGTGGTCTGAGTTGATGTGAGGGTGTTTTCACACACACTTCTGGTGGTCTGAGTTGATGTGAGGGTGTTTTCACACACACTCCTGGTGGTCTCAGTTGATGTGAGAGTTGATGTGAGGGTGTTTTCACACACACTTCTGGTCCTCTGAGTTGATGTGAGGGTGTTTTCACACACACTTCTGGTCCTCTGAGTTGATGTGAGGGTGTTTTCACACACACTTCTGGTGGTCTGAGTTGATGTGAGGGTGTTTTCACACACACTCCTGGTGGTCTCAGTTGATGTGAGAGTTGATGTGAGGGTGTTTTCACACACACTTCTGGTCCTCTGAGTTGATGTGAGGGTGTTTTCACACACACTCCTGGTGCTCTGAGTTGATGTGAGGGTGTTTTCAAACACACTTCTGGTCCTCTGAGTTGATGTGAGGGTGTTTTCACACACACTTCTGGTGGTCTGAGTTGATGTGAGGGTGTTTTCACACACACTCCTGGTGGTCTGAGTTGATGTGAGGGTGTTTTCACACACACTTCTGGTCCTCTGAGTTGATGTGAGGGTGTTTTCACACACACTTCTAGTCCTCTGAGTTGATTTGAGGGTGTTTTCACACACACTTCTGGTCCTCTGAGTTGATTTGAGGGTGTTTTCACACACTTCTGGTCCTCTGAGTTGATGTGAGGGTGTTTTCACACACACTCCTGGTGGTCTGAGTTGATGTGAGGGAGTTTTCACACACACTCCTGGTGGTCTGAGTTGATGTGAGGGTGTTTTCACACACACTCCTGGTCCTCTGAGTTGATGTGAGGGTGTTTTCACACACACTTCTGGTGGTCTGAGTTGATGTGAGGGGGTTTTCACACACACTCCTGGTGCTCTGAGTTGATGTGAGGGTGTTTTCACACACACTTCTGGTGGTCTGAGTTGATGTGAGGGGGTTTTCACACACACTCCTGGTGCTCTGAGTTGATGTGAGGGTGTTTTCACACACACTCCTGGTGGTCTGAGTTGATGTGAGGGTGTTTTCACACACACTCCTGGTGGTCTGAGTTGATGTGAGGGTGTTTTCACACACACTTCTGGTGGTCTGAGTTGATGTGAGGGTGTTTTCACACACACTTCTGGTCCTCTGAGTTGATGTGAGGGTGTTTTCACACACTTCTGGTCCTCTGAGTTGATGTGAGGGTGTTTTCACACACACTCCTGGTGGTCTGAGTTGATGTGAGGGTGTTTTCACACACACTTCTGGTCCTCTGAGTTGATTTGAGGGTGTTTTCACACACACTTCTGGTGGTCTGAGTTGAGGTGAGGGTGTTTTCACACACACTTCTGGTCCTCTGAGTTGAGGTGAGGGTGTTTTCACACACACTCCTGGTGGTCTGAGTTGATGTGAGGGTGTTTTCACACACACTTCTGGTGGTCTGAGTTGATGTGAGGGTGTTTTCACACACACTTCTGGTCCTCTGAGTTGATTTGAGGGTGTTTTCACACACACTTCTGGTGGTCTGAGTTGAGGTGAGGGTGTTTTCACACACACTTCTGGTCCTCTGAGTTGATGTGAGGGTGTTTTCACACACACTTCTGGTGGTCTGAGTTGATGTGAGGGGGGTTTCACACACACTTCTGGTCCTCTGAGTTGATGTGAGGGGTGTTTTCACACACGCTTCTGGTGGTCTGAGTTGAGGTGAGGGGGTTTTCACACACACTTCTGGTGGTCTGAGTTGAGGTGAGGGGGTTTTCACACACACTTCTGGTGGTCTGAGTTGATGTGAGGGGGTTTTCACACACACTTCTGGTCCTCTGAGTTGATGTGAGGGTGTTTTCACACACACTTCTGGTCCTCTGAGTTGATGTGAGGGGGTTTTCACACACACTTCTGGTCCTCTGAGTTGAGGTTAGGGGGTTTTCACACACACTTCTGGTCCTCTGAGTTGATGTGAGGGGGTTTTCACACACACTTCTGGTCCTCCGAGTTGATGTGAGGGGGTTTTCACACACACTTCTGGTCCTCTGAGTTGATGTGAGGGTGTTTTCACACACACTTCTGGTCCTCTGAGTTGATGTGAGGGGGTTTTCACACACACTTCTGGTCCTCTGAGTTGATGTGAGGGTGTTTTCACACACACTCCTGGTGGTCTGAGTTGATGTGAGAGTGTTTTCACACACACTTCTGGTGGTCTGAGTTGATGTGAGGGGGTTTTCACACACACTTCTGGTCCTCTGAGTTGAGGTGAGGGTGTTTTCACACACACTTCTGGTGGTCTGAGTTGATGTGAGGGGGTTTTCACACACACTTCTGGTCCTCTGAGTTGATGTGAGGGTGTTTTCACACACACTCCTGGTGGTCTGAGTTGATGTGAGGGGGTTTTCACACACACTTCTGGTCCTCTGAGTTGAGGTGAGGGTGTTTTCACACACACTTCTGGTGGTCTGAGTTGATGTGAGGGGGTTTTCACACACACTTCTGGTCCTCTGAGTTGATGTGAGGGTGTTTTCACACACGCTTCTGGTGGTCTGAGTTGAGGTGAGGGGGTTTTCACACACACTTCTGGTGGTCTGAGTTGATGTGAGGGTGTTTTCACACACACTTCTGGTGCTCTGAGTTGATGTGAGGGTGTTTTCACACACACTCCTGGTGCTCTGAGTTGATGTGAGGGTGTTTTCACACTCACTCCTGGTGGTCTGAGTTGATGTGAGGGTGTTTTCACACACACTTCTGGTGGTCTGAGTTGATGTGAGGGGGTTTTCACACACACTTCTGGTCCTCTGAGTTGATGTGAGGGGGTTTTCACACACACTTCTGGTCCTCTGAGTTGAGGTGAGGGGGTATTCACACACACTTCTGGTCCTCTGAGTTGAGGTGAGGGGGTTTTCACACACACTTCTGGTCCTCTGAGTTGATGTGAGGGTGTTTTCACACACACTTCTGGTCCTCTGAGTTGATGTGAGGGTGTTTTCACACACACTTCTGGTCCTCTGAGTTGAGATGAGGGGGTTTTCACACACACTTCTGGTGGTCTGAGTTGATGTGAGGGGGTTTTCACACACACTCCTGGTGGTCTGAGTTGATGTGAGGGGGTTTTCACACACACTTCTGGTCCTCTGAGTTGATGTGAGGGTGTTTTCACACACACTTCTGGTCCTCTGAGTTGAGGTGAGGGGGTTTTCACACACACTCCTGGTGGTCTGAGTTGATGTGAGGGGGTTTTCACACACACTCCTGGTGGTCTGAGTTGATGTGAGAGTGTTTTCACACACACTTCTGGTGCTCTGAGTTGATGTGAGGGGGTTTTCACACACACTTCTGGTGGTCTGAGTTGATGTGAGGGGGTTTTCACACACACTCCTGGTGGTCTGAGTTGATGTGAGAGTGTTTTCACACACACTTCTGGTGCTCTGAGTTGATGTGAGGGGGTTTTCACACACACTTCTAGTCCTCTGAGTTGATGTGAGGGGGTTTTCACACACACTTCTGGTGGTCTGAGTTGATGTGAGGGTGTTTTCACACACACTTCTGGTCCTCTGAGTTGATGTGAGGGTGTTTTCACACACACTTCTGGTCCTCTGAGTTGATGTGAGGGTGTTTTCACACACACTTCTGGTGGTCTGAGTTGATGTGAGGGTGTTTTCACACACACTTCTGGTCCTCTGAGTTGATGTGAGGGTGTTTTCACACACACTTCTGGTGCTCTGAGTTGATGTGAGGGTGTTTTCACACACCCTTCTGGTGCTCTGAGTTGATGTGAGGGGGTTTTCACACACACTTCTGGTCCTCTGAGTTGATGTGAGGGGGTTTTCACACACACTTCTGGTGCTCTGAGTTGATGTGAGGGGGTTTTCACACACACTTCTGGTCCTCTGAGTTGATGTGAGGGGGTTTTCACACACACTTCTGGTGGTCTGAGTTGATGTGAGGGGGTTTTCACACACACTTCTGGTGGTCTGAGTTGATGTGAGGGGGTTTTCACACACACTTCTGGTCCTCTGAGTTGATGTGAGTCTCTGAGAGGTGGGATGAAGCTCAGATTCACTCGTTCCTCAGGCGTGTTATTGAACAGATTTGAACAAAATGATGCCGGTTATAGTAGCCAATCAGATGTTGACAAAAGCTTTTGCCTTTTCTGTGATCGCTCTGATGAGACGTCAGAAAGAGTGTGTGGTGTGAGACTGTTGAAAGCATCAGGTGTACAGATTGCTGGTCTGGGATCAGTTTTCTCCGTAATTCCCCGTAAACACAGATTGGCTCTAAAATCGTCAAAGGTTTTTATTTACAGCGTTTTTGCATCGTTGAGCAATGTAGCCAATCACAGACGTGTGCTAATCTCAATCATCTCAGCCAATCAGAGCTGTTTATGTCAGAATCCTGCAGTGCTGATGTCTGCTAATCCTCTCATTATAACACAGTGTGATAGACATGAATAAGAGATTGAGTGATTATAGCAGAGCTTTCAGTGATCGTAAAGAGTGTTAGACGCTCTCTCTCTTTCATGCCGATAACCCATTCTGGATTTGAATAAAACTCTTGTTTTTCCTGCTTGAACATTCCAGAACATCTGGAAATTGTACAATAAATGTAGAAAATGAACAGTGGTTTGTGGATCAGTTGTTTAGGGAAGCGCATTGAGAGTGTGTGTGAAGCGTTTAACCCTCAGTGTGTCGCTCTCAGGAATCGGGCCGGGACACTCCTTTGGGAAACCAGGCGTCCAGCTTTAACGGCACCGATGATGAGAAGATCTCGATCGGCCCGGAGAACGAGCTGAAGAGTGAGGTGGAGCAGAGGTGACACACACTCACACACACACACACTCGCACACACACATACTCACACACACTCACACTGACTCACACACGCACTCACACACACACTCACACACACACACACACACGCACACACTCACACACTCACACTGACTCACACGCACTCGCACACACACACTCACACTGACTCACA
>NC_136883.1:38771507-38811507 GCF_949152265.1 Phoxinus phoxinus | reverse complement strand
ATCTCTGACTCGCAGGCGTTACGGTCAGTAACATCTCTGACTCGCAGGCGTTACGGTCAGTACAACATCTCTGACTCGCAGGCGTTACGGTCAGTAAACTCATTTCGCCCGAGTGCAAAATGAATGGGAGTCTATGGGGCTAGACGGCTAATTTTGTCTCTTTCACCTGATTGCCGTTGAGAAATCTCAGATTTGATTGTAGGTTTGGCAAGTTCAACATGGGTTATAGGTCGAAAATTGAATGAACGAGTACTTATGTCCTTTCGATTTCTTACAGGTTGAGTTGTTGTTGCCCATAACACGCTAGCATTCTGCTAATGAACGCTGATTGGTCAGTGAAGGACTGGTTACGACCAGAGATACCGCTTGATGGCATCATGGCATCCGAAGCGGGAACAGAATGTCTTCTAGCAGAAACTCTTCTAGCACGTGTGTTTACCTGTGTCCGCTGTGTTGTGTGTTTACCTGTGTCAGCTGTGTTGTGTGTTTACCTGTGTCCGCTGTGTTGTGTGTTTACCTGTGTCAGCTGTGTTGTGTGTTTACCTGTGTCCGCTGTGTTGTGTGTTTACCTGTGTCAGCTGTGTTGTGTGTTTACCTGTGTCAGCTGTGTTGTGTGTTTACCTGTGTCAGCTGTGTTGTGTGTTTACCTGTGTCAGCTGTGTTGTGTGTTTACCTGTGTCAGCTGTGTTGTGTGTTTACCTGTGTCAGCTGTGTTGTGTGTTTACCTGTGTCAGCTGTGTTGTGTGTTTACCTGTGTCGGCTGTGCTGTGTGTTTACCTGTGTCAGCTGTGCTGTGTGTTTACCTGTGTCAGCTGTGTTGTGTGTTTACCTGTGTCCGCTGTGTCGTGTGTTTACCTGTGTCAGCTGTGTTGTGTGTTTACCTGTGTCAGCTGTGTTGTGTGTTTACCTGTGTCAGCTGTGTTGTGTGTTTACCTGTGTCAGCTGTGTTGTGTGTTTACCTGTGTCAGCTGTGTTGTGTGTTTACCTGTGTCAGCTGTGTTGTGTGTTTACCTGTGTCCGCTGTGTTGTGTGTTTACCTGTGTCCGCTGTGTTGTGTGTTTACCTGTGTCTGCTGTGTTGTGTGTTTACCTGTGTCCGCTGTGTTGTGTGTTTACCTGTGTCCGCTGTGCTGTGTGTTTACCTGTGTCAGCTGTGTTGTGTGTTTACCTGTGTCCGCTGTGTTGTGTGTTTACCTGTGTCAGCTGTGTTGTGTGTTTACCTGTGTCCGCTGTGTTGTGTGTTTACCTGTGTCCGCTGTGTTGTGTGTTTACCTGTGTCAGCTGTGTTGTGTGTTTACCTGTGTCAGCTGTGTTGTGTGTTTACCTGTGTCAGCTGTGTTGTGTGTTTACCTGTGTCAGCTGTGCTGTGTTTACACCTGTGTCAGCTGTGTCGTGTGTTTCCCTGTGTCGGCTGTGCTGTGTGTTTACCTGTGTCAGCTGTGTTGTGTGTTTACCTGTGTCAGCTGTGTCGTGTGTTTCCCTGTGTCCGCTGTGTCGTGTATTTACCTGTGTCCGCTGTGTCGTGTGTTTACCTGTGTCAGCTGTGTTGTGTGTTTACCTGTGTCCGCTGTGCTGTGTGTTTACCTGTGTCAGCTGTGTTGTGTGTTTACCTGTGTCAGCTGTGTCGTGTGTTTCCCTGTGTCCGCTGTGTCGTGTGTTTACCTGTGTCAGCTGTGTTGTGTGTTTACCTGTGTCAGCTGTGTCGTGTGTTTCCCTGTGTCCGCTGTGTCGTGTGTTTACCTGTGTCCGCTGTGTTGTGTGTTTACCTGTGTCAGCTGTGTTGTGTGTTTACCTGTGTCCGCTGTGTTGTGTGTTTACCTGTGTCCGCTGTGTTGTGTGTTTACCTGTGTCAGCTGTGCTGTGTGTTTACCTGTGTCAGCTGTGTTGTGTGTTTACCTGTGTCCGCTGTGTTGTGTGTTTACCTGTGTCAGCTGTGCTGTGTGTTTACCTGTGTCAGCTGTGTTGTGTGTTTACCTGTGTCAGCTGTGTTGTGTGTTTACCTGTGTCAGCTGTGCTGTGTGTTTACCTGTGTCAGCTGTGTTGTGTTTACCTGTGTCAGCTGTGTTGTGTGTTTACCTGTGTCAGCTGTGCTGTGTGTTTACCTGTGTCAGCTGTGTTGTGTGTTTACCTGTGTCCGCTGTGTTGTGTGTTTACCTGTGTCCGCTGTGTCGTGTGTTTACCTGTGTCAGCTGTGCTGTGTGTTTACCTGTGTCAGCTGTGTTGTGTGTTTACCTGTGTCAGCTGTGCTGTGTGTTTACCTGTGTCAGCTGTGCTGTGTGTTTACCTGTGTCAGCTGTGTTGTGTGTTTACCTGTGTCAGCTGTGTTGTGTGTTTACCTGTGTCAGCTGTGTTGTGTGTTTACCTGTGTCAGCTGTGTTGTGTGTTTACCTGTGTCAGCTGTGTTGTGTGTTTACCTGTGTCCGCTGTGTCGTGTGTTTACCTGTGTCCGCTGTGTCGTGTGTTTACCTGTGTCAGCTGTGTTGTGTGTTTACCTGTGTCAGCTGTGTTGTGTGTTTACCTGTGTCAGCTGTGTTGTGTGTTTACCTGTGTCCGCTGTGTTGTGTGTTTACCTGTGTCAGCTGTGTTGTGTGTTTACCTGTGTCCGCTGTGTTGTGTGTTTACCTGTGTCAGCTGTGTTGTGTGTTTACCTGTGTCAGCTGTGTTGTGTGTTTACCTGTGTCCGCTGTGTTGTGTGTTTACCTGTGTCCGCTGTGTTGTGTGTTTACCTGTGTCAGCTGTGTTGTGTGTTTACCTGTGTCCGCTGTGTCGTGTGTTTACCTGTGTCAGCTGTGTTGTGTGTTTACCTGTGTCAGCTGTGTTGTGTGTTTACCTGTGTCAGCTGTGTTGTGTGTTTACCTGTGTCAGCTGTGTTGTGTGTTTACCTGTGTCCGCTGTGTTGTGTGTTTACCTGTGTCCGCTGTGTTGTGTGTTTACCTGTGTCCGCTGTGTTGTGTGTTTACCTGTGTCAGCTGTGTTGTGTGTTTACCTGTGTCCGCTGTGTTGTGTGTTTACCTGTGTCCCCTGTGTTGTGTGTTTACCTGTGTCAGCTGTGTT
This sequence comes from Phoxinus phoxinus, assembly GCF_949152265.1. NCBI lineage: Eukaryota > Metazoa > Chordata > Actinopteri > Cypriniformes > Leuciscidae > Phoxinus > Phoxinus phoxinus. Next base: position 38,808,454 of record NC_136883.1, on the reverse strand, counting down.
GTGTGTTTACCTGTGTCAGCTGTGTTGTGTGTTTACCTGTGTCAGCTGTGTTGTGTGTTTACCTGTGTCAGCTGTGTTGTGTGTTTACCTGTGTCCGCTGTGTCGTGTGTTTACCTGTGTCCGCTGTGTCGTGTGTTTACCTGTGTCAGCTGTGTCGTGTGTTTACCTGTGTCCGCTGTGTCGTGTGTTTACCTGTGTCCGCTGTGTCGTGTGTTTACCTGTGTCCGCTGTGTTGTGTGTTTACCTGTGTCCGCTGTGTTGTGTGTTTACCTGTGTCAGCTGTGTTGTGTGTTTACCTGTGTCAGCTGTGTTGTGTGTTTACCTGTGTCCGCTGTGTCGTGTGTTTACCTGTGTCAGCTGTGTCGTGTGTTTACCTGTGTCAGCTGTGTTGTGTGTTTACCTGTGTCAGCTGTGTTGTGTGTTTACCTGTGTCCGCTGTGTTGTGTGTTTACCTGTGTCAGCTGTGTTGTGTGTTTACCTGTGTCAGCTGTGTTGTGTGTTTACCTGTGTCAGCTGTGTTGTGTGTTTACCTGTGTCCGCTGTGTTGTGTGTTTACCTGTGTCAGCTGTGTTGTGTGTTTACCTGTGTCAGCTGTGTTGTGTGTTTACCTGTGTCAGCTGTGTTGTGTGTTTACCTGTGTCCGCTGTGTCGTGTGTTTACCTGTGTCAGCTGTGTTGTGTGTTTACCTGTGTCAGCTGTGTTGTGTGTTTACCTGTGTCAGCTGTGTTGTGTGTTTACCTGTGTCAGCTGTGTTGTGTGTTTACCTGTGTCAGCTGTGTTGTGTGTTTACCTGTGTCCGCTGTGTCGTGTGTTTACCTGTGTCAGCTGTGTTGTGTGTTTACCTGTGTCAGCTGTGTTGTGTGTTTACCTGTGTCAGCTGTGTTGTGTGTTTACCTGTGTCCACTGTGTTGTGTGTTGACCTGTGTCCGCTGTGTTGTGTGTTTACCTGTGTCCGCTGTGTTGTGTGTTTACCTGTGTCAGCTGTGCTGTGCGTTTACCTGTGTCCGCTGTGCTGTGTGTTTACCTGTGTCAGCTGTGCTGTGTGTTTACCTGTGTCAGCTGTGTTGTGTGTTTACCTGTGTCAGCTGTGTTGTGTGTTTACCTGTGTCCGCTGTGCTGGCGATGCCTCGAGAGAAAATAAAGTGCAGAGCTGAAAGCACCACAGTGACTGAAGGATTGCCGTAAAGCAGTATCTCTGGTCGTACGATGTGTATGACGTCATTGACATTTTGAAAGACTTTTTAAAGCAAATAAGTGACTCTAAAAAATCTAACACCCAGCAATGTGCCATTTCTTTGCATCTCCTTTCAAATACAACATTCAAATTACTAGACAAAAATTATATCTTGAGAAAAGTGGATTTTGAGGGGTATAGCTCCATAGACCTCCATTCATTCTGCACTCGTCCTGTCAGCGCCCTCATATGGAATCAGAGTGGAACTGCAACCAGTCAGAAGCCGGAAGTGTAGCGAGAGTGAACCTTCTCCCCTTATTAGACATTCTCTGCTGTTATACAGTGTGGGGTGTAATTAATTAACAAGTAATCTAAATATTGTAATTTAATTAAAGGGATTACTCTTAATTCTTCTGTAATTTAAAATAAAATCTGATGTATTATAATTACATTAAATAGGCTACTGCAGACTATAGAACAATTCAATAGTGGATTTAACATACATTGTTAAAAGGTATATTTTTAATGTAACCTTCTCCCTCCACACTTTGGTAAATTCAAGAATAATTCATGCAATTGTACATTGTTAATTTGAAAGCCTTAAAAGTGCAGTTTCTTGTCTCTCCTTGTTGTTCAAGTGGTTGGGGTTGATATGGGATTTAGTATAGTAATAAGTAGACCAATACTTTCTAAAGATAGTCATTATTATTACCTTAATCTAATTACACTGTTGAAGATGTAATTTGTAGTTAGTAATTAATAACTATTTTAGAGTAGGCTAACTGTTATAATATCAGGTGAAACTGGAAGAACAGTTATTCTACCTAATTTTAATTTTCACGTAGGCTAGGTGCAATCCTGCAGGCATTACAATAATGTGGCAGCAGCTGAAGATGAAATATAAAAACATAATTCAATCAGGTAAGGCTTGAGCATATCATGGGTGTAGGCCTGACTTTATAAACATTTGACATATTAAATAACTTAATAGCATCCAGTGTTTAGCAGTGCAGCAGCATTTCTGGCTGAGGGAATTCCTTCATCAGAGTCAGTCACTCCCGAAGATCCAAGGGCCTTCATAAAATGTAAGAAGTCTAGATATGTGTTATTTTTTATATAGGGTATTTTTGATATTTCCATTCATTTTACTTTGGGGTGAGTTTTTCGTTGGTCACAACTGATTCTGATGGTAATATCTGTCTTTTGGAGCCTCCTGTCCCAACAGAACCCCAGGCAGTTGTAAGTAGCCGACTCGACACACCAGAAATGATGACAAATAGAAGGCCTATTAAAGTGCTCTCAACCAAATGCTTATCTTCACATGGGGATGAAGAAACAGTTTCTGCTGCCACAGAGAGGCCTACGGAGGTAATATTAATATTAATATAATATTATTAATATAATGTTTATTAATATAACATTATGAATAATACCATTATTTATAAAATATATTTATAATATATAATATACCCCCCAGGGTCCATCAGCTTCTGGTGCACAGATTAACACACTTCAGTGACTTTCAGTAAATGCCAGTTTAATTCTGTAGAATTTGTTTAGGACTACATGATGTAACTCTAATCTATTGTATGTTCAGTTGCTAGTTAAGGAGTTATATAGACTTCATCTTATAAAAAAATATATAAAAAAACAGTAAAAAAAGCAATAAATAAATGTACAGAAATAATGAATGATGTGTTTAGTCAAGTCAAGTCACCTTTATTTATATAGCGCTTTTTACAATACAGATTGTATCAAAGCAGCTTCACAGTGATAACATGAAAATAATACAAAAAACAATTTCATCATCGTCCACCTTTAAGGCAGATCTATAATATTGTTGAATATTAAATGTCCCCAACTAAGCAAGCCAGAAGGTAAGGCAACAGCGGCAAGGAACCAAAACTCCATCAGGGACAGAATGGAGAATAAACCTTGGGAGAACCCAGGCTCAGTCGGGGGCCAGTTCTCCTCTGGCCAATGAGTGAACAGTGTGTGATTATGATTCAGGAGCATTACAGGTCAGAAGTTCAGAATGAATCAGAGGGTCCCACTTTATATTAAGTGGCTTTAAGTACTATGTACTTACATTGAAATTAATAATTTGATACAATGGACTTATTGTGTACATACATGTTTTTACTTTTTACTATGGACAGAGGAACCAAAAAAATAGCTTTTTTGGCAGCAAACACTTAAGATGGGTTTGGTGCACACAGGGATAAAAAAGTACCCCATGTGTAAAATGAAATACTCTGCTGTATCTTTACTGCTGTGGGCCTCATGTTCTGCCAGAGGTCCTGGACATCTTGTTCAGATACATGGCATCATGGATTGGATCAAATACCAACAGATAAAAAATCGAAACCTAACAGCCGGGGCTAGAAATCTTATAACGGGCCATGTTTGGATCTTCCAACAGGACAGTGATCCAAAAACAAATATCAAAATCAAAACAAAAATGGGTCACTGAGCACAAAACCAAGATCTGCAATGGCCATCCCAGTCCCTGGCCTGAACCCTATAGAAGATGAGTGGTCTGAACTGAAGAGAAGAAGCACCAACATGGATCTGGGAATCTGCAGGATCTGGAGAGATTCTGTATGGAGGAATGGTCTCTGATCTCTTGTCAGGTGTTCTCCAAACTCATCAGGCATTATAGGAGAAAACTCAGAGCTGTTATCTTGGCAAAAGGAGGTTGCAAAAAGTATTTAATAAAAGGGTGCCAATAATTGTGGCCAACGTGTTTTGGAGAAAAACATTTATTTCATAATGTGATTTAGCCCCACTTTCAATTCTCTTGCTTCAATGAAAGGTTAGAATTTTGGCAATTTTTTGAATGAAAGATCAAAAGGATAAACAATGCAGATTTATTTTTTACAGCCAGTTTTGATCATATTTACCAGGGGTGCCAACAATTTTGGCCATGACTGTATATATGCCCCTTTTTATATTTGAGCCCCTGCCCCTGAGGAACTCTCTGCACGTCCCTGGTTGTGAGGATACTGCTTTTTCTAATATCTTTGACAGAAATGGCAGATTAGAGATCGGCCTGTAATTGACTAGTTTTGTAGGATCAAGTTGCGTTTTTTAACAAGCGGTTTAATCATAGCCAGCTTAAAGGTTTTTGGTACGTATCCTAGAGACAAAGATGAATTAATGATATTAAGAAGAGGATCTATGACATCTGGAAGCATCTCTTTCAGCAGCTTAGTCGGTATAGGGTCTAACATGCACGTTGTCGATTTAGATGATTTGACGAGTTTGCAAAATTCTTCCTCTCCTATAGCAATGAATGAATCAAATTTTCCCTCAGGGAGACTACAATGCACTTCCTGATGCGATACTGTAGTAGACGGTTGCATAGTTATAATTTTGTCCCTGATATTATCGATCTTATAAGTGAAGAAGTTCATAAAGTCATTACTGCTGTGTTGCTTGGAAGCTTCTGGGCTTGAAGCTTTCTTTTTCGTTAGTTTAGCCACTGTTTCAAATAAATACCTAGGATTATGTTTATTTTCTTCTAATAGGGTTGAAAAATAAGCAGATCTAGCAGCTTTTAAAGCCTCTCTGTAAGCAGTCGAGCTCTCCTTCCATGAAATCCCAAACACCTCTAGTTCTGTTTTCTTCCAGTTGCACTCCATTGTTCTGGCTGCTCTCTTAAGGGCCTGAGTGTGTGTGTGTGTGTGTGAGTGTGTGTGTGAGTGTGTGTGCTCGTTGTGCCACGGCGCTGGACTATGTTCTTTAATCTTCTTTAAGCGCAGCGGAGCAACTGTGTCTAAAGTGCCGGAAAAGAGAGAGTTAAAAGTTTCTGTTGCAATATCAAGTTCTTCTAAGCTATCCGGGATGCTGAGATGATGAAACTGATCAGGAAGATTATTGATAAAGCAATCTTTAGTGGCAGAAGTGATCGGTCTAACATATTTATAACACGGAGTCGGCTTTGCAGCCTTGGCTAAATGTAATTTACACGAGACTAGATAGTGATCTGAGATGTCATCGCTCTGCTGCAGTATTTCAACGGCATCAACATCTATTCCATGTGATAGTATTAGATCTAGAGTATGATTACGGCAATGAGTCGGTCCTGACACGTGTTGTCTAACTCCAATTGAGTTTACAATGTCTTTAAATGTCAATCCCAATGCATCTTTTTCATTATCTATGTGTATATTAAAGTCACCAACAATTAGTACTTTATCTGCAGCCAATACTAATTCTGATAGAAAGTCCGCAAATTCTTTGATAAAGTCTGTATGGTGCCCTGGTGGCCTGTATACAGTAGCCAGCAGAATTTTCAAACGTGATTTATCGTTTACACTATATATTTTTACATTAAGCACCAACACTTCAAAAGAATTATATTTACAACTAGATTTCTTAGTGGTTTTGAAAATATTACTATAAATTACAGCAACACCTCCTCCTTTGCGTTTCAGACGAGGTTCATGTTTATAACCGTAATCTTGTGGGGTTGACTCATTTAAAGCAATGTAATCGTTTGGTTTTAGCCAGGTTTCTGTTAAACACAGCACATCTAGGTTATAATCTGTAATCATATCATTAACTATTAGCGCTTTTGAAGTAAGAGATCGAATATTCAGCAACCCAAGCTTTATCATTTGCTCATCCGTATTATATCTGTTCCCTTTCGAAGGGAACTCAACAATACGTCATCGACGCTTTGGGGAACGCCTCAGGCGTGACAGGTGTCTGAAATCAAATATCAACTCACAGCAATCATGCTGACCGGCGACAGCCCGTGCATCATCAGCTTAAATGATGAGCGCGCAACCTGGATGTATAAAAAGGGCGCCTTGAAACCGTAACATCCTTTTCGTCTTCAGGGACTGTTTGTCTGCATCAACGTCATCTTAACGGTTGAAGAAGAATTAAGCGCAATCTTTAAACAGTTAACACTGTTAAGCATTGTGTTTAATGTGTCACCCATGCCCAAGGTTTCTTGTAGCCAGATGACACATGAAAATGAGCTTTTTCTGTGTGGGAAATGAAAAAGCACGCACGGCGGCTCTCGAGAGAGCTTCCTGGGCAAACTGTGAGCGTTTTTCTATTCAGATGCTCAGCTCTCGTCTGGCTCTCTTCTCGAGAGAAGAGCTCAGCTTCTGAACCTCGGTCCCGCTCTTGCCGAGGCAGAGTGGTGTTTCGCTTCAATGGGGTTCCTTGCTGAGTTCGCTGATGGTCTCGAGAGGGGCGGTTCCTCTCAGACACGTCATCGACTGACGAGAGCAAGCTGCACAGGTAAGAGAAAAACTTTTCCTACTGTTTCTGCAGTGAGTTCAATACAGAATAATGGAAACGCCACAGGTTTATTGTCTGGTCTGTTAGCAAATAACATTTCTAAAAGAAAAAAAAAAAAAAAAACTTTTTTCTTTCAGATCAGGATGACTCTAATTTCGCGTTGCCGAGGCAGCGCGTAGATTTCAGGGTCTACAGTAAAAAGAGACACGCGATCTGTGAGACAATACTGATTGGGTGGGAGGCATTCACAGTCAGCTCCTGAGGGTGCTGGCAGTGTTCTATAGAAATGTCTCGATGCGTACATCTGTGCGCTGTCGAATGTTTCAGCATCGCACCTGTCGGCTTTCTTCTCGAGGGATGAAAGCCAAATATATCGTAAGGTTCGAATCTCTCGCTTGCCGAGGCAGCATGTAGATTACGAGACCGTAATTATATTAATCAGTATTGTTTGGAAATTATGGTGCATTTCATTCTATAAAAATGATGGAATATTATCTGACTTTGAGAAGTTAGATGTTTTCAGCCATCCAGACCGTGTTTCACAATTTTTACAGCCACCTGGGTCTCACTGAGTGTGAGCTGCCAAAGGTTTGCTGTCAGGTGGGAGTATGAGCTCCCACATGCCGTGGTTGTCAGGTTACAGGCCTCACCAGGCCTTCCTGAGTATGAGCTCCCACATACAGTGGTTATCAGGTCAGAGGCCTCACCAGGCCTTCCTGGTTATGAGCCTCCACATGTCAGGTTACAGGCCTCACCCGGCCTTCCTGAATGTGGGCTCCCACATATTGTGGTTATCAGGTTACAGGTCCCACAGGCCCTCCTGAGTATGAGCTCCCACATTTAGTGGTCACCAGGCTTCAGGCCTCCTAGAATCGGCCTTCCTGGTTATGAGCTTTCACATGTCAGGTTGCAGGCCTCACCAAGCCTTCCTGAATGTGAACCCCCACTTACTGTGGTCGCTGGGGTATAGGCCTCACTGGTTGTGAGCTTCCACAGGTCAGGTTGCAGGCCTCATCAGGCCTTCCTGAATGTGAGCTCCCACGCATTGTGACTATCAGGTTACAGGCCTCATCTGGCCTTCCTGATCATGGGTTCCCACATGCTGTGGTTACCAGGTTACAGGCCTCACCGGCCTTCCTGGATACGAGCTCCCACATTCTATGGTCGTCAGGTCACAGGCCTCACTAGGCCTTCCTGAATATAGAGTGATGAAGTACATGCACCTCGATTTCATTAAATCCATTCTTATGGTAAGTCACACGACTGAACATCTTGTGTTCTTTCTAAAATCCATTTTTTATGGTAAGGGTCATGCGCTGTACGCTTCGGTCCCTTCCTTTGTGGCTCAGACCCTGGTCTTTCACTTTGGGTTCCACTCTAGATGCGTCCTGTTGTCAAAGTATGCTACAACGGACGCCTTTCTCTAGCCAACTTCCACATTTTGTGGTTATCAGGTAAGACTCTCCAGGCCTTCCTGAGCGTGAGCTCCCACATGCGTTGGTCGCCAGGTTAGAGGCCTCACCAGGCCTTCCTGGATTCAGAATGGCTAAGCACACGCACTTTCGTTTCGTGTACTTTCTAAAATCCATATTTATGATAAGGGTTGTGCGCTGTCCGCTTCGTTCCCTTTTTTACATGACTCAGACTCCGGTTCTCCACTTTGGGTCTCACTCTAGATGTGTCTTCTGTCACAATGTATTATGACAGGCACCTTACTTTCAAGCTATCTCCCACATTCTGTGGTTACAGGCCTCATTAGTCCTTTCTGAAGGTAGCCCCACATTGTGTGGCTGTCAGGTTATAGGCCTCTCCGGCATTCCTGAGTATGAGCTCCCACTTTCTGTGGTCGCCAGGTTTTAGGCCTCACAGGCCTTCCTGAGTATGAGCTCCCACATACTGTGGTTGCCAGGTTAGAGGCCTCACCAGGCCTTCCTGGATTCGGAATGGCTAAGCACACGCACTTTCGTTTCGTGTACTTTCTAAAAATCCATATTTTAGGGTTATGCGCTGCCCGCTTCATTCCCTTTTTTACATGACTCAGACTCCGGTTCTCCACCTTGGGTCTCACTCTAGATGCGTCTTCTGTCACATTGTATTATGACAGGCGCCTCACTTTCAAGCTATCTCCCACATTCTGTGGTTACAGGCCTCATTAGGCCTTTCTGAAGGTAGCTCCATGAGTATGCGCTCCCACAGGTATCTGTGGTCACCAGGTTTCAGGCCTCACCGGCCTTCCTGATATGAGCTCTCACATTCTGGAGCAGCCCACATGAGGGGATCATCAGGTCTTAGGCCTCAGTATACCTTCCTGGTTTGAACCCTCTCTTACGTCCCCAGTGTTCGGAGCGAGCACTGGGTAGACCCGTGGATCGAGTGGACAACGTTCGTCGTTTCAAAATGTAGTCACACTCTCCATGAGATCCCGTCTCTGTGATCCGTGACTGAATGGTTTCTGCCAGCTTCGCAGGCCTTCGGTTTTTGGATGCCTTATCCAAGGCAACTTCCAGAGGTTCTGTCTCGGACAGACAGGCAATGGCCAGACTGTGTGTCTTAGTATAGATCACCAGGCCAGCCTGGAGGCATTTCAGGAGGCATGCTCTCCTGAATAGTGACTGGCTGGGAGTCCTTTGGGTCCCCCTAGCCACACTCCCTAGAAATGACCCCTTCTTTTTTGAAAGTTGTGGTCCTAAGCCTTTGAGCTGGCCCAGATATACCCCACATTAACTATGTGTTGGCAGTTTTTTGGTTCATTAGCTTGGGCTATGACCGGTAGGGAGTGCTGTCACTGAAAGCCCGATATGACCTAAGGGTGAGTGGTCCCAGTGTTCTCTGAACTTTTGGTTCTGACAGTTGTCACTGCCTTTGGGCATGCACTCCCCTCAGCATGGCGGAGTGGGTATTTCGTTCCCCAAAGCGTCGATGACGTATTGTTGAGTTCCCTTCGAAAGGGAACGTCTCAGGTTACAACTGTAACCTATGTTCCCTGAGAACAGGGAACGAGACAATACGTCTCCCTGCCATGCCTCGGGGCCTGCCTGCAACAGTCCCTGAAGACGATAGGATGTTGTTACGGTTTCAAGGCGCCCTTTTTATACATCCAGGTTGCGCGCTCATCATTTAAGCTGATGATGCACGGGCTGTCGCCGGTCAGCATGATTGCTGTGAGTTGATATTTGATTTCAGACACCTGTCACGCCTGAGGCGTTCCCCAAAGCGTCGATGACGTATTGTCTCGTTCCCTGTTCTCAGGGAACATAGGTTACAGTTGTAACCTGAGACGTTTTTTATTTGTTGAACATCAATTACATTTTTAACCTTAGATGGGTTTGAACGTTTTTTTGGATTTCCAAGTTCGGGGAACAGACACAGTCTCTATATGATGATATCTAGGTGAAAGAGTCTCTATATGATGATATCTAGGTGAAAGAGGCTCTATATGATGATATCTAGGTGAAAGAGGCTCTATATGATGATATCTAGGTGAAAGAGACTCTATATGATGATATCTAGGGGAAAGAGGCTCTATATGATGATATCTAGGTGAAAGAGTCTATATGTGATGATATCTAGGTGAAAGAGGCTCTATATGATGATATCTAGGTGAAAGAGGCTCTATATGATGATATCTAGATGAAAGAGGCTCTATATGATGATATCTAGAAAGAGTCTCTATATGATGATATCTAGGTGTAAGAGGCTCTATATGATGATATCTAGGTGAAAGAGTCTCTATATGATGATATCTAGGTGAAAGAGTCTATATGTGATGATATCTAGGTGAAAGAGGCTCTATGTGATGATATCTAGGTGAAAGAGGCTCTATATGATGATATCTAGGTGAAAGAGGCTCTATATGATGATATCTAGGTGAAAGAGGCTCTATATGATGATATCTAGGTGAAAGAGGCTCTATATGATGATATCTAGGTGAAAGAGTCTATATATGATGATATCTAGGTGAAAGAGTCTATATGTGATGATATCTAGGTGAAAGAGGCTCTATATGATGATATCTAGGGGAAAGAGGCTCTATATGATGATATCTAGGTGAAAGAGGCTCTATATGATGATATCTAGGGGAAAGAGGCTCTATATGATGATATCTAGGTGAAAGAGGCTCTATATGATGATATCTAGGGGAAAGAGGCTCTATATGATGATATCTAGGTGAAAGAGGCTCTATATGATGATATCTAGGGGAAAGAGGCTCTATATGATGATATCTAGGTGAAAGAGGCTATACAGTTAGGTCCATATATATTTGGACACAGGCACAATTTTCATACTTTTGGTTCTGTATACCACCAGAATAAAATTAAAATGAAACAATCAATATGAATTTGAAGTGCAGACTTTCAGCTTTAATTAAAGGGGTTGAACAAAAATATCAAGTAAACATTTTAAGAACTGCAACCATTTTTATACACAGTACCCCTATTTTCAGGGGCTCAAATGTAATTGGACAAATTAATATAATCATAAATAAAATGTTCATTTTTAATATTTTGTTGAGAATCCTTTGCAGGCAATGACTGCCTGAAGTCTGGAACTCATGGACATCACCAAAGACTGGGTTTCCTGCTTTGTGATGCTTTGCCAGGCCTTAACTGCAGCTGTCTTCAGCTGTTGTTTGTTTGTAGGTCTTTCTGCCTTTAGTTTTACCTTCAGCAAGTGAAATGCATGCTCGATCGGGTTGAGATCAGGTGATTGACTCGGCCATTGCAGAATATTCCACTTCTTTTCCTTAAAAAACTCCTGGGTTGCTTTTGCAGTGTGTTTTGGATCATTGTCCATCTGTACTGTGAAGCGCCGTCCAACCAACTTTGCTGCATTTGGCTTAATCTGGGCAGACAGTATATTCCTATACACTTCAGAATTCATCCGGCTGCTTCTGTCTTCTGTTACATCATCAATAAACACCAGTGATCCAGTGCCACTGGAAGCCATGCATGCCCATGCCATCACACTGCCTCCACCATGTTTAACAGAAGATGTTGTATTCTTTGGATCATGAGCTGTTCCAAGCTTTCTCCATACTTTTTTCTTCCCGTCATTTTGGTACATGTTGATTTTAGTTTCATCCGTCCAAAGAATGCTTTTCCAGAACTGGTCAGGCTTTTTTAGATGCTTTTTGGCAAAGTCTAATCTGGCCTTTCTATTCTTGATGCTTACGAATGGTTTGCACCTTGTGGTGAACCCTCTGTATTTGTTCTCGTGAAGTCTTCTCTTGATTGTAGACTTTGACAATGACACGCCTACCTCCTGGAGAGTGTCCTTCACTTGGCTGGATGTTGTGAATGGGTTTTTCTTTACCATGGAGAGGATCCTGCGATCATCTACCACTGTTGTCTTCCGTGGACGTCCAGGCCTTTTTATGTTGCTGAGCTCACCAGTGGATTCTTTTTTTCTCAGAATGTACCAAACTGTTGATTTGGCCACTCCTAATATTCCTGCTATCTCTCGGATGGATTTATTTTGTTTTTGAAGCCTAATGATGGCCTGTTTTACTTGCATGGAGAGCTCCTTTGAACGCATGATGTAGGTTCACAGCAATATATTCCAAATGCAAATACTACACTTAGAATCAACTCCAGACCTTTTACCTGTTTAATTAATGAATAAATAACGAAGGAATAGCCCACACCTGTCCATGAAATCACTTTTGATTCAATTGTCCAATTACTTTTGGTCCCTTGAAAAAGGGGGGGTGGCTCTCCCAAGAGCTGTAATTCCTAAACCCTTCCTCCAATTTGGATGTAAATACCCTCAAATTAAACCTGAGAGTGTGCACTTTCAGCCCATATCCATTAAATAACTATAGCTTGAATATGTGTTGGTAAATACCTGAAAAAAAGAAAAATTGTGCCTGTGTCCAAATACATATGGACCTAACTGTATGTGATGATATCTAGGTGAAAGAGGCTCTATGTGATGATATCTAGGTGAAAGAGGCTCTATATGATGATATCTAGGTGAAAGAGGCTCTATATGATGATATCTAGGTGAAAGAGGCTCTATATGATGATATCTAGGTGAAAGAGGCTCTATATGATGATATCTAGGTGAAAGAGTCTATATGTGATCATATCTAGGGGAAAGAGTCTCTATATGATGATATCTAGGGGAAAGAGGCTCTATATGATGATATCTAGGTGAAAGAGGCTCTATATGATGATATCTAGGGGAAAGAGGCTCTATATGATGATATCTAGGTGAAAGAGGCTCTATATGATGATATCTAGAAAGAGTCTCTATATGATGATATCTAGGTTAAAGAGGCTCTATATGATGATATCTAGGTGAAAGAGGCTCTATATGATGATATCTAGAAAGAGTCTCTATATGATGATATCTAGGGGAAAGAGGCTCTATGTGATGATATCTAGGTGAAAGAGGCTCTATGTGATGATATCTAGGTGAAAGAGGCTCTATATGATGATATCTAGGGGAAAGAGGCTCTATGTGATGATATCTAGGTGAAAGAGGCTCTATGTGATGATATCTAGGTGAAAGAGGCTCTATATGATGATATCTAGGGGAAAGAGGCTCTATATGATGATATCTAGGTGTAAGAGGCTCTATGTGATGATATCTAGGTGAAAGAGGCTCTATATGATGATATCTAGGTGAAAGAGGCTCTATGTGATGATATCTAGGTGAAAGAGGCTCTATGTGATGATATCTAGGTGAAAGAGGCTCTATATGATGATATCTAGGGGAAAGAGGCTCTATATGATGATATCTAGGTGTAAGAGGCTCTATGTGATGATATCTAGGTGAAAGAGGCTCTATATGATGATATCTAGGGGAAAGAGGCTCTATATGATGATATCTAGGTGTAAGAGGCTCTATATGATGATATCTAGGGGAAAGAGTCTCTATATGATGATATCTAGGTGAAAGAGGCTCTATGTGATGATATCTAGGTGAAAGAGGCTCTATATGATGATATCTAGGTGAAAGAGGCTCTATATGATGATATCTAGGTGAAAGAGGCTCTATATGATGATATCTAGGTGAAAGAGGCTCTATATGATGATATCTAGGTGAAAGAGGCTCTATATGATGATATCTAGGTTAAAGAGGCTCTATATGATGATATCTAGGTGAAAGAGGCTCTATATGATGATATCTAGAAAGAGTCTCTATATGATGATATCTAGGGAAAGAGGCTCTATGTGATGATATCTAGGTGAAAGGCTCTATATGATGATATCTAGGTGAAAGAGGCTCTATGTGATGATATCTAGGTGAAAGAGTCTCTATGTGATGATATCTAGGTGAAAGAGGCTCTATATGATGATATCTAGGTGAAAGAGGCTCTATATGATGATATCTAGGTGAAAGAGGCTCTATATGATGATATCTAGGTGAAAGAGGCTCTATATGATGATATCTAGGTGAAAGAGGCTCTATATGATGATATCTAGGTGAAAGAGGCTCTATATGATGATATCTAGGTGAAAGAGGCTCTATATGATGATATCTAGGTGAAAGAGGCTCTATATGATGATATCTAGAAAGAGTCTCTATATGATGATATCTAGGTGAAAGAGGCTCTATATGATGATATCTAGGTGAAAGAGGCTCTATATGATGATATCTAGGTGAAAGAGGCTCTATATGATGATATCTAGGTGAAAGAGGCTCTATATGATGATATCTAGGTTAAAGAGGCTCTATATGATGATATCTAGGTGAAAGAGGCTCTATATGATGATATCTAGAAAGAGGCTCTATATGATGATATCTAGGTGAAAGAGGCTCTATATGATGATATCTAGAAAGAGGCTCTATATGATGATATCTAGGTGAAAGAGGCTCTATATGATGATATCTAGAAAGAGGCTCTATATGATGATATCTAGGTGAAAGAGGCTCTATATGATGATATCTAGGGGAAAGAGTCTCTATATGATGATATCTAGGTGAAAGGCTCTATATGATGATATCTAGGTGAAAGAGGCTCTATATGATGATATCTAGGTGAAAGAGGCTCTATATGATGATATCTAGGTTAAAGAGGCTCTATATGATGATATCTAGGTGAAAGAGGCTCTATATGATGATATCTAGAAAGAGGCTCTATATGATGATATCTAGGGGAAAGAGTCTCTATATGATGATATCTAGGTGAAAGAGGCTCTATATGATGATATCTAGGTGAAAGAGGCTCTATATGATGATATCTAGGTGAAAGAGGCTCTATATGATGATATCTAGGTTAAAGAGGCTCTATATGATGATATCTAGGTGAAAGGCTCTATATGATGATATCTAGGTGAAAGAGGCTCTATATGATGATATCTAGGTGAAAGGCTCTATATGATGATATCTAGGTGAAAGAGGCTCTATATGATGATATCTAGGGGAAAGAGGCTCTATGTGATGATATCTAGGTGAAAGGCTCTATATGATGATATCTAGGTGAAAGAGGCTCTATATGATGATATCTAGGTGAAAGAGGCTCTATATGATGATATCTAGGTTAAAGAGGCTCTATATGATGATATCTAGGGGAAAGAGGCTCTATATGATGATATCTAGAAAGAGGCTCTATATGATGATATCTAGGGGAAAGAGGCTCTATATGATGATATCTAGAAAGAGGCTCTATATGATGATATCTAGGGGAAAGAGGCTCTATATGATGATATCTAGGTGAAAGAGGCTCTATATGATGATATCTAGAAAGAGGCTCTATATGATGATATCTAGGGGAAAGAGTCTCTATATGATGATATCTAGGTGAAAGAGGCTCTATATGATGATATCTAGGTGAAAGAGGCTCTATATGATGATATCTAGGTGAAAGAGGCTCTATATGATGATATCTAGGTTAAAGAGGCTCTATATGATGATATCTAGGTGAAAGAGGCTCTATATGATGATATCTAGGTGAAAGAGGCTCTATATGATGATATCTAGGTGAAAGAGGCTCTATATGATGATATCTAGGTGAAAGAGGCTCTATATGATGATATCTAGGTGAAAGAGGCTCTATATGATGATATCTAGGTTAAAGAGGCTCTATATGATGATATCTAGGTGAAAGAGGCTCTATATGATGATATCTAGAAAGAGGCTCTATGTGATGATATCTAGGTGAAAGAGGCTCTATATGATGATATCTAGGGGAAAGAGTCTCTATATGATGATATCTAGGTGAAAGAGGCTCTATATGATGATATCTAGAAAGAGGCTCTATATGATGATATCTAGGTGAAAGAGGCTCTATATGATGATATCTAGAAAGAGTCTCTATATGATGATATCTAGGTGTAAGAGGCTCTATATGATGATATCTAGGTGAAAGAGTCTCTATATGATGATATCTAGGGGAAAGAGTCTCTATGTGATGATATCTAGGGGAAAGAGGCTCTATATGATGATATCTAGGTGAAAGAGGCTCTATATGATGATATCTAGGTGTAAGAGGCTCTATATGATGATATCTAGAAAGAGGCTCTATGTGATGATATCTAGGTGTAAGAGGCTCTATATGATGATATCTAGGTGAAAGAGTCTCTATATGATGATATCTAGGGGAAAGAGTCTCTATATGATGATATCTAGGTGTAAGAGGCTCTATATGATGATATCTAGAAAGAGTCTCTATATGATGATATCTAGGTGTAAGAGGCTCTATATGATGATATCTAGGGGAAAGAGTCTCTATATGATGATATCTAGGTGAAAGAGTCTCTATATGATGATATCTAGGGGAAAGAGTCTCTATATGATGATATCTAGGTGTAAGAGGCTCTATATGATGATATCTAGGTGAAAGAGTCTCTATATGATGATATCTAGGTGAAAGAGACTCTATATGATGATATCTAGGTGAAAGAGTCTCTATATGATGATATCTAGGGGAAAGAGTCTCTATATGATGATATCTAGGTGTAAGAGGCTCTATATGATGATATCTAGGTGAAAGAGTCTCTATATGATGATATCTAGGTGTAAGAGGCTCTATATGATGATATCTAGGTGAAAGAGTCTCTATATGATGATATCTCGGTGAAAGAGGCTCTATATGATGATATCTCGGTGAAAGAGGCTCTATATGATGATATCTAGGTGAAAGAGGCTCTATATGATGGGATTTACCTGACCTTGGTGACGTGAGGCCGCTAGCAGACGGTCGGTTAAGCCAGTCTGTCTGCTTCCTGACCAGGGGCCTCATTTATAAAACTGTGCGTAGGATCCTTACTAAAAGTGTACGTGCGCCCGAAAGCCAAAAATGGCGTACGCAAAAAAATATTCAGATTTATAAAAGCGTGCGTACGCCAGAACCTGCGCAGGATTCACTTTATAAATCCCAGTCAGCGGAAGATTGTGCGCACACGCGTCTCCTCCCCGAAATAACCATATGTGGAGCTTACAACGCCTAGTATTACTATGCATATCCTCATCTGCATATCATTTGCATGTGATTATTTATCCACGTGATAACATGTTTAACGGTAAAAGACATTAGGAAAATATGAAATACGGATGTGCCGTCACATTACATTAATACAAATAATTTAGTAGCCTATCCTTGCCTTGTTTTTGAATAAATAACCCAAATAATGTAAAATACATTTCAGAGAAAGTTTTTCTCAATCTTTTCCACTGACCAAATAGTATTTTTAATTGATTTATATTTTTTAATGGAAACATAGATAGACATTGTTGTGCATTATATTTGCACAATCTGCTCTTATCATGATAAACAACTATCTCTGTAGCTAAAACATTAAAACACAGCATACCTAAACTAAAGCTACCTTTTTGAAAAAGTAGCTATCTAACAAAGTAGCCTATTGATATATGATATTTTACAATCAATATGCTCAAGACTAATTAGCCTTCCTCGACATTAGTAGATTTGGTCTATTCATCAATGCAAATTTACTGCAACTGCTGATATGCTAATTGAATAGGATGTGGGAAAAAAAGATATATTATATACAATTTTATTACAGTTATATGAATTCATTAATTGTGTTTATTATATGAATGATTCATATAATTATGCATTTATATAAATAAGGCTATTCTATTATTATTTGTGAGTTGTACACTAATACATTGGATTATTTTATTTATTAAAGTTTTTCTTTCACTTTTGTAAAGTGAAAAGTTAATATAAATTGTATTTTATTGTTTTGATTTAGAGCAGTGAATAACTGCTATTAAAAGATAATAGGGTATCACTGTTTATTGCTGATTTTAAAGCTTACTGAACTTGAAATGATTTGGATATCTACAGTTCTACATAAATACACAACATAAGAATGGCCCCTCTGTAATAATTGTGGCCCCTCTTGTGCCCCCCAGTTGAAAAAATCCTAGAATCGCCCCTGAACGGAAGCTAGCAATGTCAGGTTAATCTGAGATGTTGAGTAAGCTGTATTTAGTAGTATAAACAACTAGAATTTATAATAAATGATGGTTCAAAACAGAAAGAAACACGAAGCTAATACGAGGCTTAGACGCAGCAAACAAACTCACAGCAGCAGCAGCAGTCACAGCGAGGCAGACAGGAGCAATCGATCACCAACTCTGTTTAAACACCGCTTACTCTTTAAAAAAGGGGAGGAGACCACAAGAAACTCTGGGTTTACCGAAGAAAACCTGCTCCAGACCAGGTTAGGTTCACAGAGTAAGTTACCATGGTAACTGACTCTGAGTATAAGTTACCTCTCTTTCAGAAACGGGCTTGACTTACTCTGCTTTCTTGGGTTTGATATACCTCCCATTCTGAAACGGAAAACCCAGAGTTTCCCTCATTTCAGGGTTAACATACTCAGAGTTTTCACTTAACCTCCTTTCTGAAACAGGCCCCAGGTCATCTGAAAAAGTGTGTATCTGGATCAGGGAGACACAATCCTGTTTTGCTTTGAAAAAAAACACACAAGTAAAATGGATTTCCAAATCTAGATGATTCTGATCCAGATTCAACTTCTGAACAACTGGACCTTGCAGCGTAAGATCAGGGAACACAAGTAGACCCAGCTTCAGATGGAGCAGTTTCAGACGTCTAGCTAGAGGAAACTCCTGAAAGTACATGTTCATATCTGGGAAGGCCTGTGAAGAACTGTAGATGTTCAACCTCAATTTGTTTCAGACGTAATATATAATATCTTGGCATTTTGAAATTGAAGCAATAATGTGTAAGCAAACTTAACTTATATTAAACACTTTGACCAAATTGCATCGTGCATTGTGAAAGTGCATCACTCTTTTATTATGAAGTGACGGGCGAAGGTGATTCCCTCAAACACAAACACACACACACACACACACTCACACACTCTCCAGTCCTGATCAGGCACTTTAATGGACCCGTTCACAGCCACGGATGTTATTGACACAAATGTTCAGTGCAATTAACTGTATTCTTACATAATGACAAGACATTTCAGTGCAAAATCCCAAAGAGATCTGAATGTAGCATCACATTGGCAAAGGAATTTAGCATCACAACTAGTAGTCCTGGCTGAAACGGCAGCGTTCGGGAGAATCACAGACTTCAGGTTGTGTTTAACTCTCCCAGTCTCCAGACGGCGAGTCCGAGCGCTCTTCGTCGTCAGAGTCGTTTGAGACCTTCTTCATCCTCAGCATGGCGGCTTTGATGCTGAGCTCTAACTCTGAGTCTGAGCTGAGGGACGGGGCTCGAGTGGGCGGGGCTTTCTTCAAGGCCACGCCCTGACGGATGGCTGACAGGAGGCTGTCTCTGACATCACCGCTCTCGACCTTGACCTCGACCTCGACCTTCCTCAGGTGTTTCTGTCCGCGCTGAAGCGACGCTAGGAGCTCGTCCATCGACCCTGCCTCACAAACACACACTTTACTCACTGAGAACAGTAATATTTCTCCTCAGAGTCTATATACAGGACATGAGCTGTGTTTATAACATGACACCAAATGCTTAACCCTCTGGTGCTCTTTTAAAAAAAAATTTTTTACTTAATTTGAATGGTACAAATCTTGGTAAAGGTTTTGGCACTTTTATATTGTTTCCTTAAAGGGATACTTCACCTCTGGAAAGATGAGTGTGTATTGAAAATGGGTCATTTATGTAGTAGAATGTGAAATTATTTTTGAATTTGGAGCCTTCTAGACTGAGAAAAGCCAGAACATGTATTTGTGGCTCGTGTGGATGAAAGACAACAACTCCCAGAATGCACTACGCCATTCCTCATGTTCACTGCGGCGAGCAGCGCGAGACTGACGGCCGCGGGAGAACGGCGCGAGACTGACGGCCGCGGGAGAACGGCGCGAGACTGACGGCCGCGGGAGAACGGCGCGAGACTGACGGCCGCGGGAGAACGGCGCGAGACTGACGGCCGCGGGAGAACGGCGCGAGACTGATGGCCGCGGGAGAACGGCCCGAGACTGACGGCCGCGGGAGAACGGCGCGAGACTGACGGCCGCGGGAGAACGGCCCGAGACTGACGGCCGCGGGAGAACGGCGCGAGACTGACGGCCGCGGGAGAACGGCCCGAGACTGACGGCCGCGGGAGAACGGCGCGAGACTGACGGCCGCGGGAGAACGGCCCGAGACTGACGGCCGCGGGAGAACGGCGCGAGACTGACGGCCGCGGGAGAACGGCGCGAGACTGACGGCCGCGGGAGAACGGCCCGAGACTGACGGCCGCGGGAGAACGGCGCGAGACTGACGGCCGCGGGAGAACGGCCCGAGACTGACGGCCGCGGGAGAACGGCGCGAGACTGACGGCCGCGGGAGAACGGCCCGAGACTGACGGCCGCGGGAGAATGGCGCGAGACTGACGGCCGCGGGAGAACGGCCCGAGACTGACGGCCGCGGGAGAACGGCGCGAGACTGACGGCCGCGGGAGAACGGCGCGAGACTGACGGCCGCGGGAGAACGGCCCGAGACTGACGGCCGCGGGAGAACGGCGCGAGACTTACGGCCGCGGGAGAACGGCCCGAGACTGACGGCCGCGGGAGAACGGCGCGAGACTGACGGCCGCGGGAGAACGGCCCGAGACTGACGGCCGCGGGAGAACGGCGCGAGACTGACGGCCGCGGGAGAACGGCGCGAGACTGACGGCCGCGGGAGAACGGCCCGAGACTGACGGCCGCGGGAGAACGGCGCGAGACTTACGGCCGCGGGAGAACGGCCCGAGACTGACGGCCGCGGGAGAACGGCCCGAGACTGACGGCCGCGGGAGAACGGCGCGAGACTGACGGCCGCGGGAGAACGGCGCGAGACTGACGGCCGCGGGAGAGCGGCGCGAGACTGACGGCCGCGGGAGAACGGCGCGAGACTGACGGCCGCGGGAGAACGGCGCGAGACTGACGGCCGCGGGAGAACGGCGCGAGACTGACGGCCGCGGGAGAACGGCGCGAGACTGACGGCCGCGGGAGAACGGCGCGAGACTGACGGCCGCGGGAGAACGGCGCGAGACTGACGGCCGCAGGATTACTGATGAGCGGCGCCTGTGAGACGCACTGGTCTCGTATCTCTCACGGAGGAGCCGGAATTTTCTTAGCAATGTTAAACGCACATCAACCGATCACTTGTTTAGCGTTCATGTAAACACTAACGTTATATTCAGATTCACCAATCGGGATGAATTCAGTTAGATTGAAACAAAAGGTGTGCATGTAAACAATGAATGGCGACTGCAGAAAGCAAAAGCCGAATCCCGGACATTTTGGACGATCTCGATGGCCGGACATGTCCGGTAAAAAGAGGATGGAGACCGCTACTACTCAGCTTTCTCCACAGAACAAGAGCCTGTTAGCTTAGCTTCCAATAAAAGATGGCTGACACTATTTGTACATTCTGTGAGTGAGATCCCCCCTCTATGGGCGGGCTGAAGACATGCGGATCTAGCGCCTCCTACTGGCTGTAGTCTCTCGCCTCTGGCCAAAAAAGCCTCCGATGACGCAAAATGACGGTTTTTGTGTCATCTGAGGATTTTTACAGACAAAAAACACATACATCTCTCGTCTCAGGGGGATATGAGGCAGGGAAGCACGGTAATTTTAAAATACTACAGGTTTTCTACTGATACAAAGCTTTTCTAAGTCCTGAAGTATCCCTTTAAGCTAAAACATGAATGCAGCAGTTAAGAACTGTATTTGATTAGCTTGTGGAGTCCAGGTCTCTGACGCTCACCTGAGTTTTGTTCAAGAGTGTTTCGCATCGGCAGCTTCTCACTGGTTTTTGGAGCAGGCGGTGGAAGAAGAGGAGGAGAAAGAAAAGGAGGAGGAGGAGGAGGAGGAGGAGGATGAAGAAGAGGAAGAGGAGGAGGAGGAAGAGGAGGAGGAGGAGGAGGAGGAGGATGCGTTTGGTCTGGATTTGCTGATGAAGATCCAGATCCAGATGGCAGCAGAATCTGCACCGGGATTTCACGCTGCTTCTGACTCCGCCCCTTCCTGCGGGGGGTGGAGCTCTGCGGTCCTAGGCTGATGATTGACAGGGGCTGGGAGGAGTCATCTCTGCTGGAGTCATGTGACTCTGTATGTAAAACATACTGACCCTGATGTCTCTAAACTCAAAGAAACACAGAAAACAAACACTGAAGCTATGCTGAAAATTAAACACACTCACACACATACACACTCACACACATACACACGATGCTTTACCTCTCTGAAACAGCGCACTCTGTTGAGTGTCTTTGCTCTCTCGTTCTCCAGCCATTGCTTCTGCTGCTCCTCCTCCACTCTCTTCTTCTCTCGCTTCTGAACACACACACACACACACGCTCAGAAACACCAGCACGAACAATGACAGGCACAAAAGAGGAATGTGAGTGTGAGTTTGAATCGGCCACGTCCCGGGATGAGGAACTGGAGTGATAGGAAGAGGAATTCAACACGGAAGCTTCAACGGACCCAGGGCACGGAGCTGAGCCTCAGGCTGCTCTGGGGAAATGAAGCATTCTGGGAAATGACGCGCTCTTCCACATTTACCCATAAGAAGTTAATTTATTAGTTCACAAGTTCACACTTACAAATAATCAGAAAAGTAAGTATTTGGCTTGCTGTCCGAGAAGAGGCTCTGTGTTTGCATCATTCAGGAACTGAAGCTCTGCACACACAATCAAGTTCTCCAGACACAAACACATGAAGAACACGCAACGCTCGACTGTCTCATCATGAGACTCTACGTGTGACATCTGCACACGCATCACTAACTGCACACGCATCACTAACTGCACACGCATCACTAACTGCACACGCATCTCTAACTGCACACGCATCTCTAACTGCACACGCATCACTAACTGCACACGCATCTCTAACTGCACACGCATCTCTAACTGCACACGCATCTCTAACTGCACACGCATCACTAACTGCACACGCATCACTAACTGCACACGCATCTCTAACTGCACACGCATCACTAACTGCACACGCATCACTAACTGCACACGCATCACTAACTGCACACGCATCTCTAACTGCACACGCATCACTAACTGCACACGCATCTCTAACTGCACACGCATCACTAACTGCACACGCATCTCTAACTGCACACGCATCTCTAACTGCACACGCATCTCTAACTGCACACGCATCTCTAACTGCACACGCATCACTAACTGCACACGCATCACTAACTGCACACGCATCACTAACTGCACACGCATCTCTAACTGCACACGCATCACTAACTGCACACGCATCACTAACTGCACACGCATCACTAACTGCACACGCATCACTAACTGCACACGCATCTCTAACTGCACACGCATCTCTAACTGCACACGCATCACTAACTGCACACGCATCACTAACTGCACACGCATCACTAACTGCACACGCATCACTAACTGCACACGCATCACTAACTGCACACGCATCACTAACTGCAACACGCATCACTAACTGCACACGCATCTCTAACTGCACACGCATCACTAACTGCACACGCATCACTAACTGCACACGCATCACTAACTGCACACGCATCTCTAACTGCACACGCATCACTAACTGCACACGCATCTCTAACTGCACACGCATCACTAACTGCACACGCATCACTAACTGCACACGCATCACTAACTGCACACGCATCACTAACTGCACACGCATCACTAACTGCACACGCATCACTAACTGCAACACGCATCACTAACTGCACACGCATCTCTAACTGCACACGCATCTCTAACTGCACACGCATCTCTAACTGCACACGCATCACTAACTGCACACGCATCTCTAACTGCACACGCATCACTAACTGCACACGCATCTCTAACTGCACACGCATCACTAACTGCACACGCATCTCTAACTGCACACGCATCTCTAACTGCACACGCATCACTAACTGCACACGCATCACTAACTGCACACGCATCTCTAACTGCACACGCATCTCTAACTGCACACGCATCTCTAACTGCACACGCATCACTAACTGCACACGCATCTCTAACTGCACACGCATCTCTAACTGCACACGCATCACTAACTGCACACGCATCTCTAACTGCACACGCATCTCTAACTGCACACGCATCTCTAACTGCACACGCATCTCTAACTGCACACGCATCACTAACTGCACACGCATCTCTAACTGCACACGCATCACTAACTGCACACGCATCTCTAACTGCACACGCATCTCTAACTGCACACGCATCACTAACTGCACACGCATCTCTAACTGCACACGCATCTCTAACTGCACACGCATCTCTAACTGCACACGCATCTCTAACTGCACACGCATCACTAACTGCACACGCATCTCTAACTGCACACGCATCACTAACTGCACACGCATCACTAACTGCACACGCATCACTAACTGCACACGCATCACTAACTGCACACGCATCACTAACTGCACACGCATCACTAACTGCACACGCATCACTAACTGCACACGCATCACTAACTGCACACGCATCACTAACTGCACACGCATCTCTAACTGCACACGCATCTCTAACTGCACACGCATCTCTAACTGCACACGCATCTCTAACTGCACACGCATCACTAACTGCACACGCATCACTAACTGCACACGCATCTCTAACTGCACACGCATCTCTAACTGCACACGCATCTCTAACTGCACACGCATCACTAACTGCACACGCATCACTAACTGCACACGCATCACTAACTGCACACGCATCTCTAACTGCACACGCATCACTAACTGCACACGCATCACTAACTGCACACGCATCTCTAACTGCACACGCATCTCTAACTGCACACGCATCTCTAACTGCACACGCATCTCTAACTGCACACGCATCTCTAACTGCACACGCATCACTAACTGCACACGCATCTCTAACTGCACACGCATCTCTAACTGCACACGCATCACTAACTGCACACGCATCTCTAACTGCACACGCATCTCTAACTGCACACGCATCACTAACTGCACACGCATCACTAACTGCACACGCATCACTAACTGCACACGCATCTCTAACTGCACACGCATCTCTAACTGCACACGCATCTCTAACTGCACACGCATCACTAACTGCACACGCATCTCTAACTGCACACGCATCACTAACTGCACACGCATCACTAACTGCACACGCATCTCTAACTGCACACGCATCACTAACTGCACACGCATCTCTAACTGCACACGCATCACTAACTGCACACGCATCACTAACTGCACACGCATCTCTAACTGCACACGCATCTCTAACTGCACACGCATCTCTAACTGCACACGCATCTCTAACTGCACACGCATCACTAACTGCACACGCATCTCTAACTGCACACGCATCTCTAACTGCACACGCATCTCTAACTGCACACGCATCTCTAACTGCACACGCATCACTAACTGCACACGCATCTCTAACTGCACACGCATCACTAACTGCACACGCATCTCTAACTGCACACGCATCTCTAACTGCACACGCATCTCTAACTGCACACGCATCTCTAACTGCACACGCATCTCTAACTGCACACGCATCTCTAACTGCACACGCATCACTAACTGCACACGCATCACTAACTGCACACGCATCTCTAACTGCACACGCATCACTAACTGCACACGCATCACTAACTGCACACGCATCTCTAACTGCACACGCATCTCTAACTGCACACGCATCTCTAACTGCACACGCATCACTAACTGCACACGCATCTCTAACTGCACACGCATCACTAACTGCACACGCATCACTAACTGCACACGCATCACTAACTGCACACGCATCTCTAACTGCACACGCATCACTAACTGCACACGCATCACTAACTGCACACGCATCTCTAACTGCACACGCATCACTAACTGCACACGCATCACTAACTGCACACGCATCTCTAACTGCACACGCATCTCTAACTGCACACGCATCACTAACTGCACACGCATCTCTAACTGCACACGCATCTCTAACTGCACACGCATCACTAACTGCACACGCATCACTAACTGCACAGTCATGCGTGCAGGGAATTCTGGGAACATTAGCGAGCGCGACCCCAGCCCGACGGTCACCATGGCAACTCTGTCAGCCCACGGGATCCTCTGCACTTTGCTGTGACTCATTATGGGATGCTTTGTGTGGCGATGCAGTGGGATGTGGTTACCATGGTTACAGTGTATTACTCACCAGCTGTGCGGCGTGATGTTGGCGGTTCTGCGCGGATCTCTGTGTGACTGAACGCTTCTGCTGCTCGTGAGCCTGAACACACAACTCCTGCAGACACACACACACACACGATCAACACACAACTCCTGCAGACACACACACGATCAACACACAACTCCTGCAGACACACACACGAGCAACACACAACTCCTGCAGACACACACACACACACACGATCAACACACAACTCCTGCAGACACACACACACACACACGATCAACACACAACTCCTGCAGACACACACACACACACGATCAACACACAACTCCTGCAGACACACACACACACACACGATCAACACACAACTCCTGCAGACACACACACGATCAACACACAACTCCTGCAGACACACACACACATGATCAACACACAACTCCTGCAGACACACACACACACACACGATCAACACACAACTCCTGCAGACACACACACACACACGATCAACACACAACTCCTGCAGACACACACACACACACACACACGATCAACACACAACTCCTGTAGACACACACACACACGATCAACACACAACTCCTGCAGACACACACACACACACGATCAACACACAACTCCTGCAGACACACACACACACACACGATCAACACACAACTCCTGCAGACACACACACACACACGATCAACACACAACTCCTGCTGACACACACACACACACACACGATCAACACACAACTCCTGCAGACACACACACACACAAACGATCAACACACAACTCCTGCAGACACACACACACACACACACGATCAACACACAACTCCTGCAGACACACACACACACGATCAACACATATGTGTGTGTGTGTGTGTGTGTGTACCCGCTGGTTCCTCAGGTGTGTGTGTGTGTGTGTGTACCCGCTGGTTCCTGAGGTGTGTGTGTGTGTGTACCCGCTGGTTCCTCAGGTGTGTGTGTGTGTGTGTGTACCCGCTGGTTCCTCAGGTGTGTGTGTGTACCCGCTGGTTCCTCAGGTGTGTGTGTGTGTGTGTGTGTGTGTGTACCCGCTGGTTCCTCAGGTGTGTGTGTGTGTGTGTGTACCCGCTGGTTTCTCAGGTGTGTGTGTGTGTGTACCCGCTGGTTCCTCAGGTGTTTGTGTGTGTGTGTGTGTGTGTGTACCCGCTGGTTCCTCAGGTGTGTGTGTGTGTGTGTGTGTGTGTGTACCCGCTGGTTCCTCAGGTGTGTGTGTGTGTGTGTGTGTGTGTGTGTGTGTGTGTGTGTGTGTGTGTGTGTGTACCCGCTGGTTCCTCAGGTGTGTGTGTGTGTGTGTGTACCCGCTGGTTCCTCAAGTGTGTGTGTGTGTGTGTGTGTGTACCCGCTGGTTTCTCAGGTGTGTGTGTGTGTGTGTACCCGCTGGTTCCTCAGGTGTGTGTGTGTGTGTGTGTGTGTGTGTGTGTGTGTGTGTGTGTGTGTGTGTGTGTGTGTGTGTGTGTGTGTGTGTACCCGCTGGTTCCTCAGGTGTGTGTGTGTGTGTGTGTACCCGCTGGTTCCTCAAGTGTGTGTGTGTGTGTGTGTGTGTACCCGCTGGTTTCTCAGGTGTGTGTGTGTGTGTGTACCCGCTGGTTCCTCAGGTGTGTGTGTGTGTGTGTGTGTGTGTGTGTGTGTGTGTACCCGCTGGTTCCTCAGGTAAGCTCTGCGTGATGAGATCGCTCCTCTTTTGCTCTCCAGGTGCTTCAGCTGCTGCTGCAGGTGTGAGTGGGCGGGACTTACATCCGCCTGGACCTCCTGCAGCTCCTCGGGGTCCTGACAGGTGTCGTAATACACCACCTGCTCCTTCAGCTCTGCACAACACACACACACTCTTCAGTCTGTCATACTGGTTATTATATTGTCCATCACACCCGTTTTTGGGATCCAAATGTTCCTATTAATTTAGTGAAACCTGAAATCAGACCGACAGTCCTTACAGTATAACAGACCTTAGTGTGTGTGTGTGTGTGTGTGTGTGTGTGTGTGTGTGTGTGTGTGTGTGTGTGTGTGTGTGTGTGTGTGTGTGTGTGTGTGAGACCTGTGATCTGTCTCTGTATGGTCTGGATCTGCGTCAGCAACAGAAGCTCCTCGTTCCTCAGGATCTCAAACCTGCAGTCGTGAAGTTCCACCTGCGTCTCGTAATACTGGAGTTCCAGCTCACTGACACACTCTGCCCCGCTGCGCATCTACACACACACACACACACACACACACACACACACACACACAGACATCGATGAACAACCAGCTGTATGTTGTCTGACATGTGTTAAAACATCGTCTCCATGGTAACCAGCACAAAACCCCTAGAACTCAGATTAGGATGTCTGTGAAAGTGAGACACAGAAACACAGAAGCTGCGCTGTGGAACTCTGCGGGGGAGAAACAGCTCCCTCTGGTGGCCACTCTCCGCTGGGACACACACACTGTGTGGAGATACTCTGTGCTCCCGAGAGCGGACGCGTTCCCTCGGCGAGGACTCTGCTGATGCACAGACGGGATAGCGGGAGTTAGCCGTCCGCGCTGAAGGTGTATGTGGCCGCTATTGCTTCGCTTCGCTCCCCGGTTGACGGCGATCGATCGGTAAACACACTCTGGTGGCCAGATTTCTCAGGGGAGCGAGGAGATTGTGGAGATTGTGTCCTTTACGTGGGATTAGCTCTGGTTTTGGTCTCCCGCCGTTCGAGCCCTAGCTTCGGTTGCGGTTAAGCAGCTCTCCCTGAAAACTCTTCCGTTGGAGACTTACACGCGCTCTCGGTGGACGACGACTGCAGTGTCACTCTCCGGCCAAGATGAGGCTACGTGCCGAAGCACAGGTCACTTCATCCGCTGAGCCGCCATCCTCGCGAGACGCTAACGCTAGAGCGCGGTTTCCCCTTCAGGGCTGTGCAGATGTGTGTGAATCGGTGTCCTCTCTAGTTCCACCTATCAGACGCGAGCACTCCTAGCGGCGCGACTAATGGCTACTGTCTGTCTCTCCGTGGCCGGTGTAGCGTTCCCCCGGGCTTATCTTCACTACTCTCACGGCGGGATTTAACAGAGTTCCCGCAGCGTCAGCTGACACAAATGTTGAGTTACCGCTCTCAGGAAACTGAGGTTACGATAGTAACCACACACATTTTACTGTGTTAAAATACAAAACCATTTTAGTGTGTTCCCATCTGTCGTACAGTGTCGCACACAGGCTAATAATATGTACCGTATTTTCCGGACTATAAGTCACTTTTTTTCATAGTTTTGCTGGTCCTGCGACTTATAGTCCAGTGCGACTTATAGTCTGGTGCGACTTATAGTCCGGCTTATAGTCCAGTGCGACTTATAGTCCGGCTTATAGTCCAGTGCGACTTATAGTCCGATGCGACTTATAGTCCGATGCAACTTATAGTCCGGTGCGACTTATAGTCCGGCTTATAGTCCAGTGCGCCTTATAGTCCGATGCGACTTATAGTCCGATGCAACTTATAGTCCGGTGCGACTTATAGTCCGGCTTATAGTCCAGTGCGACTTATAGTCCGATGCGACTTATAGTCCAACTTATAGTCCGGTGCGACTTATAGTCCAACTTATAGTCCGGTGCGACTTATAGTCCGGTGCGACTTATAGTCCGTTGCGACTTATAGTCCAACTTATAGTCCGGTGCGACTTATAGTCCGGTGCGACTTATAGTCCAACTTATAGTCGGGTGCGACTTATAGTCCGGTGCGACTTATAGTCCGTTGCGACTTATAGTCTGTTGCGACTTATAGTCCAACAGTCCGTCGCGACTTATAGTCAGGTGCGACTTATAGTCCAACTTATAGTCCGTTGCGACTTATAGTCCGTTGCGACTTATAGTCCGTTGCGACTTATAGTCCAACAGTCCGTCGCGACTTATAGTCAGGTGCGACTTATAGTCGGGTGCGACTTATAGTCCGTTGCGACTTATAGTCCGGTGCGCCTTATAGTCCGGTGCGCCTTATAGTCCGGTGCGCCTTATATGTTTTGTTTTTCTTCTTCATGACGCATTTTATGACTGATGCGACGGAAAATACGGGTAACCTGATATAACAATTATACACCTGTACACACACACACACTCAACACAGACACACACACACACTCACACTCAAACACACACACTCAATCACACACACAAACACACTCAGTCAAACACACACACACACACACACTCCACCTGCTCTCGGATCTCGACTCTCTTGCGTTTGACGCACATCTCTTTGGCCCTCATGTGCTGCAGTGTCTCTTTAGCCAATAGGATTCTGAGTTTCTCTTGTCTGGGCGTGGCCAGTGCCCAAGAGGCGTGGCCAAATCTCTTCTGATCCTGCTCCATCTGTTTCACCATACCTGAAGCAACACACACACACACACACACACTATCAGCAGAGATATCACAGTGTGTGTGCATGCGTGCGTGCGTGTGTGCGCGTGTGTGTGTGTGTGTGTATGTGTGTGTGTGTGTGTGTGTGTGTGTGCGTGTGTGTGTGTGTGTGTGTGTGTGTGTGCGCGTGTGTGTGTGTCTGTGTGTGTGTGTGACTGACCTGTCAGGGCTCTGGAAGTGTCTTTAAAGTATTCTGCTGTGTTGTCCTGTATGGAGTGAACGGCTGATTCTCCTCGTTGACTCCATTCGTTCATCTCTGTCTTCAGTTCACACACACGCTTCGGTCCCAGTTCCTCGTACTGCAGACATTTCTGAACACACACACACACACACACACACACACACACAGTACATCAACTTCTGCTGCTTCCGACATCATGTTGATCTGTTAGGATTATGTTCTGATTGTTCTCACTGTGTGTGTGTGTGTGTGTGTGTGTGTGTGTGTGTGTGTGTGTGTGTGTGTGTGTGTGTGTGTGTGTGTGTGTGTACCAGAATCTCGGTCTTGTAAAGCGAGGCGATCTCTCTCATGTCTCTGAAGGGCTGCAGAAGGTTCTGGTAGAACTGAGTCGCAACACTCACAAACTCTCTATAAGCCTCGTCTTCCTCCTCATATATCTTCATCAGTCGCAGAAGTCCGTCAGCGCTGGAGTGCGTCTGAACCAGCTGAGGAACCACACAACACAACTGATCAAACACACAACACAACTGATCAAACACACAACACAACTGATCAAACACACAACACAACTGAGGAACCACACAACACAACTGATCAAACACACAACACAACTGATCAAACACACAACACAACTGATCAAACACACAACACAACTGATCAAACACACAACACAACTGATCAAACACACAACACAACTGAGGAACCACACAACACAACTGATCAAACACACAACACAACTGATCAAACACACAACACAACTGATCAAACACACAACACAACTGATCAAACACACAACACAACACAACACAACAGCTGAGGAACCACACAACACAACTGATCAAACACACAACACAACACAACACAACAGCTGAGGAACCACACAACACAACTGATCAAACACACAACACAACACAACACAACAGCTGAGGAACCACACAACACAACTGATCAAACACACAACACAACACAACACAACAGCTGAGGAACCACACAACACAACTGATCAAACACACGACACAACAGCTGAGGAACCACACAACACAACTGATCAAACACACAACACAACACAACACAACACAACAGCTGAGGAACCACACAACACAACTGATCAAACACACAACACAACACAACACAACAGCTGAGGAACCACACAACACAACTGATCAAACACACAACACAACTGATCAAACACACAACACAACTGATCAAACACACAACACAACTGATCAAACACACAACACAACTGATCAAACACACAACACAACTGAGGAACCACACAACACAACTGATCAAACACACAACACAACTGATCAAACACACAACACAACTGATCAAACACACAACACAACACAACACAACACAACAGCTGAGGAACCACACAACACAACTGATCAAACACACAACACAACACAACAGCTGAGGAACCACACAACACAACTGATCAAACACACAACACAACACAACAGCTGAGGAACCACACAACACAACTGATCAAACACACAACACAACACAACACAACAGCTGAGGAACCACACAACACAACTGATCAAACACACAACACAACACAACTGATCAAACACACAACACAACTGATCAAACACACAACACAACAGCTGAGGAACCACACAACACAACTGATCAAACAAACAACACAACACAACAACTGAGGAACCACACAACACAACACAACAGCTGGGGAACCACACAACACAACTGATCAAACACACAACACAACTGAGGAACCACACAACACAACACAACAGCTGAGGAACCACACAACACAACTGATCAAACACACAACACAACTGAGGAACCACACAACACAACACAACAGCTGAAGAACCACACAACACAACTGATCAAACACACAACACAACTGAGGAACCACACAACACAACTGATCAAACACACAACACAACTGAGGAACCACACAACACAACACAACAGCTGAGGAACCACACAACAGAACTGATCAAACACACAACACAACTGAGGAACCACACAACACAACTGATCAAACACACAACACAACTGAGGAACCATACAACACAACTGATCAAACACACAACACAACAGCTGAGGAACCACACAACACAACTGATCAAACACACAACACAACACAACATCTGAGGAACCACACAACACAACTGATCAAACACACAACACAACACAACTGATCAAACACACAACACAACAGCTGAGGAACCACACAACACAACTGATCAAACAAACAACACAACACAACAACTGAGGAACCACACAACACAACACAACAGCTGGGGAACCACACAACACAACTGATCAAACACACAACACAACTGAGGAACCACACAACACAACACAACAGCTGAGGAACCACACAACACAACTGATCAAACACACAACACAACTGAGGAACCACACAACACAACACAACAGCTGAAGAACCACACAACACAACTGATCAAACACACAACACAACTGAGGAACCACACAACACAACTGATCAAACACACAACACAACTGAGGAACCACACAACACAACACAACAGCTGAGGAACCACACAACACAACTGAGGAACCACACAACACAACTGATCAAACACACAACACAACTGAGGAACCACACAACACAACTGATCAAACACACAACACAACTGAGGAACCATACAACACAACTGATCAAACACACAACACAACAGCTGAGGAACCACACAACACAACTGATCAAACACACAACACAACACAACATCTGAGGAACCACACAACACAACTGATCAAACACACAACACAACACAACAGCTGAGGAACCACACAACACAACTGATCAAACACACAACACAACACAACATCTGAGGAACCACACAACACAACTGATCAAACACACAACACAACACAACAGCTGAGGAACCACACAACACAACTGATCAAACACACAACACAACACAACATCTGAGGAACCACACAACACAACTGATCAAACACACAACACAACACAACAGCTGAGGAACCACACAACACAACTGATCAAACACACAACACAACAGCTGAGGAACCACACAACACAACAGCTGATCAACCACTCAACACAACAGCTGAGGAACCACACAACACAACACAACAGCTGATCAAACACACAACACAACAGCTGAGGAACCACACAACACAACACAACAGCTGATCAAACACACAACACAACAGCTGATCAAACACACAACACAACAGCTGAGGAACCACACAACACAACACAACAGCTGATCAAACACACAACACAACAGCTGAGGAACCACACAACACAACAGCTGAGGAACCACACAACACAACAGCTGAGGAACCACACAACACAACACAACAGCTGATCAAACACACAACACAACAGCTGAGGAACCACACAACACAACACAACAGCTGATCAACCACTCAACACAACAGCTGAGGAACCACACAACACAACACAACAGCTGATCAACCACTCAACACAACAGCTGAGGAACCACACAACACAACACAACAGCTGATCAAACACACAACACAACAGCTGAGGAACCACACAACACAACACAACAGCTGATCAAACACACAACACAACAGCTGATCAAACACACAACACAACAGCTGAGGAACCACACAACACAACTGATCAAACACACAACACAACAGCTGAGGAACCACACAACACAACAGCTGAGGAACCACACAACACAACAGCTGATCAAACACACAACACAACAGCTGATCAAACACACAACACAACAGCTGAGGAACCACACAACAGCTGATCAAACAAACAACATAACAGCTGAGGAACCACACAACACAACAACTGAGGAACCACACAACACAACAGCTGATCAAACACACAACACAACAACTGAGGAACCACACAACACAACAGCTGAGGAACCACACAACACAACAGCTGATCAAACACAACACAACAGCTGATCAAACACAACACAACAGCTGATCAAACACAACACAACAGCTGATCAAACACAACATAACAGCTGAGGAACCACACAACACAACAGCTGATCAACCACACAACACAACAGCTGATCAAACACACAACACAACAGCTGAGGAACCACACAACACAACAGCTGATCAAACACACAACACAACAGCTGAGGAACCACACAACACAACAGCTGATCAAACACACAACACAACAGCTGATCAAACACACAACACAACACAACAGCTGAGGAACCACACAACACAACAGCTGATCAAACACACAACACAACAGCTGAGGAACCACACAACACAACAGCTGATCAAACACACAACACAACAGCTGATCAAACACACAACACAACACAACAGCTGAGGAACCACACAACACAACAGCTGATCAAACACACAACACAACTGATCAAACACAAAACACAACAGCTGATCAAACACACAACACAACAGCTGATCAAACACACAACACAACAGCTAATCAACCACACAACACAACAGCTGATCAACCACACAACACAACACAACAGCTGAGCAAACACAAAACACAACAGCTGAGGAACCACACAACACAACAGCTGATCAACCACACAACACAACACAACAGCTGATCAACCACACAACAGCTGATCAAACACACAACACAACAGCTGAGCAAACACAAAACACAACAGCTGAGGAACCACACAACACAACAGCTGATCAACCACACAACACAACTGATCAAACACACAACACAACAGCTGATCAAACACACAACACAACAGCTGATCAAACACACAACACAACAGCTGATCAAACACACAACACAACAGCTGAGGAACCACACAACACAACAGCTGATCAACCACACAACACAACACAACAGCTGATCAACCACACAACACAACTGATCAAACACACAACACAACAGCTGATCAAACACACAACACAACAGCTGATCAAACACACAACACAACAGCTGATCAAACACACAACACAACAGCTGATCAAACACACAACACAACAGCACACAACACAAAGACAGAAGAGCCTCGTCCTCATGGTGAGATCAACAACAACAAACAGCAGAATGGGACACCAGAACAGAATAGAATAGTCAAATATAATATAACAGAATAGGAATATAATATAACAGAATATAATAGCAGAATAGAATTGGAATAGAATAGAACAGAATAGGAATTTAATATAACAGAATAGAATAGCAGAATAGAATTGGAATAGAATTGGAATAGAATAGAACAGAATAGTACAGTAGAATAGAATTTGAATAGAAACGATTATAATAATGGAATATATTGGAAAAGAATGGTACAGAATAGAATAGAAAAGAATTAGAATAGAACAGAATTTAAAAATAAAATAGAATTGAAAAGTAGAATAGAACAGAATAGAATAGTAAAAGAGAAGAGACAAAGTTTTATTTATATACTGCCTTTCCCCAGGCCTAAAGTCGCTAAACAAAACAGAGTAGAATAGAACAGAATAGTAGAATAGAATAGAACAGAATAGTAGAATAGAATAGAACAGAATAGTAGAATAGAATGGAACAGAATGGTAGAATAGAATTTGTGAATAGAAACAAATATAATAATGGAATAGATTGGAAAAGAATGGTACAGAATAGAATAGAATAGAAAAGAATTAGAATAGAACAGAATTTAAAATAAAATAGAATTGAAAAGTAGAATAGAACAGAATAGAACAGTAAAAGAGAAGAGAAGAGAAGTTTTATTTATATACTGCCTTTCCCCAGGCCTAAAGTCGCTAAACAAAACAGAATAGAATAGAACAGAGTAGTAGACTAGAATAGAATATAACAGAAAAGAATGGAACAGAATAGAATAGTGTAATAAAACAGAACAGAACAGAATAGAACAGAACGAATAGTATAATAGAACAGAACAGAATAGAATAAAACAATAAAATAGAACAGAACAGAATAGAATAGTATAATAGAACAGAATAGAACAGAACGAATAGTATAATAGAACAGAACAGAATAGAATAAAACAATAAAATAGAACAGAATAGAATAGAATAGAATAGAATAGAATGGAATAGAACAGAATATAATAGAATAGAATAAAATGGAATAGAACAGAACAGAATAGAATAGAATGGAACAGAACAGAACAGAATATAATATAATATAATATAATATAATATAATAGAATATAATATAATAAAATAGAATAGAATAGAATAGAACAGAACAGAATAGAATAGAACAGAATAGAATATAATAAAATAGAATGGAATAGAACAGAATAGAATAGAATAGAACATAATATAACAGAAAAGAATGGAACAGAATAGAATAGAATATAACAGAAAATAATGGAATAGAATAGAATATAAC
>NC_136883.1:38744007-38766507 GCF_949152265.1 Phoxinus phoxinus | reverse complement strand
GATAGGAGTTCTTATGTTGGTGCTGTCTTTTTAGACCTAAAGCGAGCTTTTGATACTGTAAATCATGAAGTTCTTTTATCTAAACTGACATATTTAAATTTCTCTGAGCAAGCTCTCAACTGGATGAAATCATACTTGTCCTGTAGAAAACATTGTGTTCGTATTAATGACTCAAAGTCTCCATTTAGTGAATGTCCAGTAGGGGTCCCCCAAGGGTCCATACTTGGTCCGATCTTGTTCACACTTTTTATTAATGATCTGCCAGAGGCATGTAAAAATGTTGATGTCCAGATGTATGCAAATGATGCTGTAATCTTTACAATTGATAAGAACTACTTAGAGATAGCAGCCACACTTACATCAGCAATGGCTCACATTGATGACTAGCTCACTAAGTCATGTCTCTATTTAAACACCAAAAAAAACAGTCTGTATGGCGTTCACCAAAAAAAGTGTGAAGATATCACATTCTAATGTGTTCTTTAGAGGACAGGAACTTAATATTGTTAATGAATTTAAGTATTTAGGAGTTATATATGACTCCACCTTAACATTCAAAAATCATGTAAAAAAGGTGACAAATAAAGTTAAATTCAGTTTGCAGAATTTTAAACAAGTTAGGCCATTTCTTAACATCAAAGCAGCCAAGTTGTTCTTATATACTATGATTTTTTCACATATTGAGTATTGTTTTATTAATTGGTCATTAACTAGCATATCGAGTCTTAAAATTATTGAGTCTTTATTTAAGAAAGCCATAAAAACTTTTGATAAAAAGCCATGGTCATTTCACCATTGCAATATTTTAGAGAGACATAATTTTTTAAGTTTTGACAATTTTAAACGATTCAAGTATATTTGTCTAGTTTATAAGGTGTTAAATAATCTTGCTCCGCCTCCGCTGAATGCTTCTTTTCAAAAACTTGCAAGCGGAGGTAGTACACAGGCCTCTGTAAAAGGGACTGTATGATACCATTTAGACGTACCACCTTTGGACAAAATATATTGTCAATAATAGGCGGTAAATTTTGGAATAGCTTGCCCCTTGTGATACGAGTGTCCTACATTCACCACATTTAAAACTCAATTAAAACAGTGGCTCTTAGAGAACCAGAGATGTACTCACTCTTACAGTTTTTCTCAGTCGCTTTGGTGCATTTCTCACATCACTATTTACATTTGCACAACAGTTAATGCAGTTCTCAAAACAATTAGTACAAACTGCAAAACCTAGTTGATAACCTGCAAAAGCGTGACACTTGCTCAAAATGGATCGCTCATTCCTCAAAAGCAAGTATTCATGTCAATGAAAGTGTCAGTGTCGTGAAGATGAAAAGTCCTGACACCATTGCTTATGAACAAGATAGTCAAATGGCTTTGTCATGTTTTCATTATGACAGTTTACTCTGTAAATGTTTTCCAATGCAAAAAAGCGGATATTGGTGACACTACCTGAAAATGCTCAAGACGGCACTATATACTATTTTCACAGCCATTTGAAAAATACAGTAAAGTTACACATTACTGTATTTAGTGAGGTAACTACAAGACACTGAATGTTTCACATTTTTACTGCATATGCTCTTTGCAATTCTAATTTGTTCACAGCATTGTGCAAAAGAAAAAATACACCCTTATTTACAACAAACATAAACTCCCTTTGGGTAGAGCTGTGCACAACTGTAAGCAATACTGCAGTACATATTGGAACTGAACACACAACATACATAGTACTGTAATCATTCATGCACATCCAGACGTTCCTCTCTGTCTGGCCACATCATTTCATCATCACAGCAAATATCAATGCAATCCAGAACAACAACATCAGATGGTCTCCAGTTAGACCCCTCTCATTCTCAGGGATTATGTCCCTGTAAAGAGTGTCTAACAAAGTCAGCAGATGTTGTGTGTTGTATGGAGCAAGACTGTGGATATGCCATTTATACACACCTGTTCTCCCGACGAAATGTTTGAATAATTGAATTTACAGTGGTTCTCCCAACATTTGGCTGCACTTTTCGACCAGCCTCAGCCGTTGTGAGGCCGTGATTGACAACATGATCCACAATTGTAGCCCTGATTTCATCGGGGATCCGCCTATGTACTTGGCCTCTTCTTCCCCTTCCCCTTCCCCTTCCCCTTCCCCTTCCCCTTCCCCTTCCCCTTCCCCTTCCCCTTCCCCTTCCCCGTCCCCTTCCCCTTCCCCTTCCCCTTCCCCGTCCCCGTCCCCGTCCCCTTCCCCTTCCCCTTCCCCTTCCCCTTCCCCTTCCCCGTCCCCTTCCCCTTCCCCGTCCCCTTCCCCTTCCCCTTCCCCGTCCCCTTCCCCTTCCCCGTCCCCTTCCCCTTCCCCTTCCCCTTCCCCGTCCCCTTCCCCTTCCCCTTCCCCTTCCCCTTCCCCGTCCCCTTCCCCTTCCCCTTCCCCTTCCCCGTCCCCGTCCCCGTCCCCGTCCCCTTCCCCTTCCCCTTCCCCTTCCCCTTCCCCTTCCCCTTCCCCTTCCCCTTCCCCTTCCCCTTCCCCTTCCCCGTCCCCTTCCCCTTCCCCTTCCCCGTCCCCGTCCCCGTCCCCTTCCCCTTCCCCTTCCCCGTCCCCGTCCCCTTCCCCTTCCCCTTCCCCTTCCCCTTCCCCGTCCTGCACTCTCACCCTCACCCCTCTTCCACGAGGCTGGCCTTCCATTTATGTCACAGTATTGTAGAAATGGTACACACTATGTCCTGCTTGGTTCATATATGCTTGTAAAGTGGGGGTTTATGGGGTTCAGCTCTGACAGTGATTGTAGAGAAGTGGCTTATCATTGGATGCAACTACAGTAATGCTTCACACACCCCTTCGCATCAGTGAAAGTTGAGATTCACCTAAGATAAATTGTTCAATTTAGGAGACATTTTCAGAAAAAAAAAAGATTAAATGTTTTTTGTAAAATTTGCTTGACAGATTTTGACAACTAGTTCAATATTTTTGTATGTAATGACTCAAGCAATGAAAGGAGGACTATTAGTTTTATATGGAATGACTATTCAGCGTTCACAAGTATAGTTAATTTTGATTGACATGACATAAGCAAATGATAATGTTTGAAAACAGCAGAGAGTTGTATGAAAGCAATTGATGCATGTCCAAAAGCATTTGCAATTTGTTGGAAGGAATGAGAAACTGCTACTATGATGTGCACAAATGACTAAATGTTGTGGAGGTTGAACTAACTGTTGTGCAAATGTAAATAGTGATGTGAGAAATGCACCAAAGCGACTGAGAAAAACTGTAACTGTAATATTTATTATTTTTGTTTGTATTGTTATTGTCTATTTTTATCTATGTGTACTGTTGTCATAGTGAATGATTGTTGTTTGATTGTTGGTTACCTTTTTGTTAGTTTTTATGTTACCATAGGGACTGCAGATGAAAAGTAGCATCTTTTTGCTAACTCTGGCATATTTACATGCTGTATTGTCATACAAAAATGTACATGAATATGCATAGTCCCTATTAAATAAACTAATAAAATAAAAATAAATAAAGTGTATAGTGATATATAGTGTATGTAGTGTATAGTAATATAATAGTGTATAGTAATATATAGTGTATAGTGATATATAGTGTATAGTGATATATAGTGTATAGTGTTATATAGTGTATATAGTGTATAGTGATATATAGTGTATAGTGTTATATAGTGTATAGTGTTATATAGTGTATATAGTGTATAGTGATATATAGTGTATAGTGATATATAGTGTATAGTGATATATAGTGTATAGTGTTATATAGTGTATATAGTGTATAGTGTTATATAGTGATATATAGTGTATATAGTGTATAGTGATATATAGTGTATAGTGTTATATAGTGATATATAGTGTATAGTGTTATATATTGTATATAGTGTATAGTGTATATATTGTATAGTGATATATAGTGTATAGTGATATATAGTGTATAGTGTTATATAGTGTATAGTGATATATAGTGTATATAGTGTATAGTGTTATATAGTGTATAGTGTTATATAGTGTATAGTGATATATAGTGTATAGTGTTATATAGTGTATAGTGATATATAGTGTATATAGTGTATAGTGTTATATAGTGTATAGTGTTATATAGTGTATAGTGATATATAGTGTATAGTGTATATAGTGTATAGTGTATATAGTGTATAGTGTTATATAGTGTATAGTGTATATAGTGTATAGTGTTATATAGTGTATATGGTGTATATAGTGTATAGTGATATATAGTGTATAGTGTATATAGTGTATAGTGTATATAGTGTATAGTGTATGTAGTTTATAGTGATATATAGTGATGTATAGTGTATATAGTGTATAGTGTATAGTGCATGTAGTTTATAATGATATATAGTGTATAGTGTATAGTGATATATAGTGTATAGTGTATATAGTGTATAGTGATATATAGTGTATAGTGTATATAGTGTATAGTGTTATATAGTGTATAGTGTTATATAGTGTATAGTGTATATAGTGTATAGTGTTATATAGTGTATAGTGTTATATAGTGTATATAGTGTATAGTGTATATAGTGTATAGTGTTATATAGTGTATATAGTGTATAGTGATATATAGTGTATAGTGATATATAGTGTATAGTGTATATAGTGTATAGTGTTATATAGTGTATATAGTGTATAGTGATATATAGTGTATAGTGTATATATTGTATAGTGATATATAGTGTATAGTGTATATAGTGTATAGTGATATATAGTGTATAGTGTATGTAGTTTATAGTGATATATAGTGATGTATAGTGTATATAGTGTATAGTGTATAGTGTATGTAGTTTATA
The DNA here is from genome assembly GCF_949152265.1 of Phoxinus phoxinus. Lineage (NCBI taxonomy): Eukaryota > Metazoa > Chordata > Actinopteri > Cypriniformes > Leuciscidae > Phoxinus > Phoxinus phoxinus. The sequence continues at coordinate 38,761,696 of NC_136883.1, read as the reverse complement.
GTGATATAGAGTGTATAGTGTATAGTGTATATAGTGTATAGTGATATATAGTGTATAGTGTATGTAGTTTATAGTGATATATAGTGATGTATAGTGTATATAGTGTATAGTGTATGTAGTTTATAGTGATATAGAGTGTATAGTGTATAGTGATATATCGTGTATAGTGTATGTAGTTTATAGTGATATATAGTGTATAGTGTATAGTGATATATAGTGTATAGTGATATATAGTGTATGTAGTGTATAGTGTATATAGTGTATAGTGATATATAGTGTATATAGTGTATAGTGATATATAGTGTATGTAGTGTATAGTGATATATAGTGTATGTAGTGTATAGTGTATATAGTGTATGTAGTGTATAGTGTATATAGTGTATAGTGATATATAGTGTATGTAGCATATAGTGTATATAGTTTATAGTGATATAGAGTGTATAGTGTATGGTGATATATAGTGTATAGTGTATGTAGTGTATAGTGTATATAGTGTATGTAGTGTATAGTGTATATAGTTTATAGTGATATAGAGTGTATAGTGATATATAGTGTATAGTGATATATAGTGTATGTAGTGTATAGTGTATATAGTTTATAGTGATATAGAGTGTATAGTGTATAGTGATATATAGTGTATAGTGTATGTAGTTTATAGTGATATATAGTGTATAGTGTATATAGTGTATAGTGTATAGTGTATATAGTGTATAGTGTATATAGTGTATAGTGATATATAGTGTATAGTGTATATAGTGTATAGTGTATATAGTGTATAGTGTATATAGTGTATAGTGATATATAGTGTATAGTGTATATAGTGTATAGTGTATATAGTGTATAGTGATATATAGTGTATAGTGTATATAGTGTATAGTGTATATAGTGTATAGTGTATATAGTGTATAGTGTATATAGTGTATAGTGTATATAGTGTATAGTGATATATAGTATAGTGATAGTGTATATAGTGTATAGTGTATATAGTGTATAGTGATATATAGTATAGTGATAGTGTATATAGTATATAGTGTATATAGTGTATAGTGATATATAGTGTATAGTGATATATAGTGTATAGTGTATATAGTGTATAGTGATATATAGTGTATAGTGTATATAGTGTATAGTGTTATATAGTGTATAGTGTATATAGTGTATAGTGATATATAGTGTATAGTGTATATAGTGTATAGTGTTATATAGTGTATATAGTGTATATAGTGTATAGTGATATATAGTGTATAGTGATATATAGTGTATAGTGTATATAGTGTATAGGGTTATATAGTGTATAGTGTATGTAGTGTATAGTGTATATAGTGTATATAGTGTATAGTGTATATAGTGTATAGTGATATTTAGTGTATAGTGTATAGTGATATATCGTGTATAGTGATATATAGTGTATAGTGTATATAGTGTATAGTGTGTATAGTGTATATAGTGTATAGTGTATAGTGATATATAGTGTATAGTGATATATAGTGTATATAGTGTATGTAGTGTATAGTGTATATAGTGTATATAGTGTATAGTGTATAGTGATATTTAGTGTATAGTGTATAGTGATATATCGTGTATAGTGATATATAGTGATAATGAGCTTGTGTTACGACTGATAGAAATATAAACATTTGCAACCAGTGTTGGGAAAGTTACTTTTAAAAACAATGTGTTACAATATTGCATTACTCTCTAAAACAACTAATTTCATTACTTAGTTACTCTTTATGGAAAGTAATGTTGCGTTACTGTTCCGTACATGAGCTGGGCTTGCTGCTGTTCTGTAACAAATAAACTATTTTGTGATGTGAAGAATAACCGTCAGTGATCGTCATCTCTGTTGCACTGCATCACTGAAGATCTACAGCAAGACATCGCTCAATAAAGTGAGATTAAATACATGAAGTATATTTGTGTAATTTAACATATTTAATTGTTGCTGGTTTGTGTAATATTATGAGTTTGCATTTCACTGTTTATTTATATTAATTTGAGGAAAATGAATTGTTTTTGTGCAAGAGATATGATTAATGCATGTTCACATTTAGTCCATGTGATAATTCAGTCGATCAATACATAAGAAAACAAAGTTATTACTTATTTGAAAAAGTTACTCAGATATTTTGTTGTGAATTTAAAAGCAATGCGTTACTATACTAGTTACTTGAAAAAAAGTAATCTGATTATGTAACTGTAATGCATTTCCCCAACACACACACACACACACACACACACGGAAAATAAGATACACAACAGAATAAAATTAACATTCAGCAAGATATAAGATAAGATATGTTTTGTTTGTGTGTTTCATTTATATATAATATGTTAATGCTTTGGCAACATTGTGATACACAGTCATGCTAATAATGTATGTAAACAGACAGTGAGTGTGTGAATGTGAGCCTGAAGTGTGTGTTCTGCTCAGGATGGAGGCGTATGACGCGAGGAGTCTGTGTGTGATCGCGGAGGAGCTGAGTGAGGAAGATGAGGCTGACGATGAAGAGGCGTTTGTGATGGTGCAGGACTCACACACACACACACCTGATGCCTTCTGCTCTCACTGCCGCGTCCTCACACACTCCGGCGCCGCGGCACACACGCGTCACACGCTCCTCGCGCTCGGCCCCGCCGCCCAGCAGATCAAGGTGAGACGGCCACACACTCCTGCACGGGTGATCTGCTCCTCGTACCTGTGTGTGTGTTTGTCTGTGTGTGTGTGTGTGACGAGACCGTGTGCTCTCCCAGGAGGAGCTGTCCCACAGTAGTGGTAAGCTGAGCCAGAAGATCGTGGAGATGGAAAACTTCGCCAGTAACCTGGAGGAGATCTTCATCACGGTGGAGGTGTGTGACTCGAGCGGCATGTTCCACACACACACACACACACACACACACACACACACACACACACACACACACACACACACACACACACACACACACACACACACACACACACACACACACACACACACACAGAGACACACACACACACACACACACACACACACACACACACACACACACAGAGACACACACACACACACACACACACACACACACACACACAGACACACACACAGACACACAGAGACACACACACACACACACACACACACACACACACACACACACAGAGACACACACACACACACACACACACACAGACACACACACAGACACACACACAGACAGACAGAGACACACACACACACAGACAGAGATACACACACACACACACACACACAGAGACACACACACAGAGACACACACAGACACACACACAGACACACACACACACACACACACACACAGGTGCTCAAGTCACCTTTATTTCTATAAAGAAATTGTTATAAAGAAAACAATACAGATTGTTTAAAAGACGCTGTACAGAGATAACAGGAAAATAATGCAACAAAGTGTGTTTCTAGAAGAACATAGCGCCACAGTCCAGCTTAAGGAAGTTCAGAGATGTTCATTTCTGTTGAAAAAAAAGTTATTAATTTTGTTCATTTATATATATAGCCGTTCTGGAGAAAACCTTGATGTCATCGTCCAGCTCAGTTCTCATATAATGATCAATGCAGGAGATCAATAATATTGCTGAATATTAAATTAACTGTGCCCGACTAAACAGCCAAAACTCCATCAGTGACATGGAGAACCCCCTTGGGAGAACCCAGGCTCAGTCGCTCAGTTCTCATGTATTGGCACTGGAACAGCAGTTTTTTCCGTCAAGTTTGTTTTTATAAATCGCAGCTTGTGTGTGTTCAGGAGAACTTCGGGCGTCAGGAGCAGAACCTGGAGCAGCATTACAACGAGGTCCTGCAGACGCTCTCGCAGAGCCACGAGACGCGCGCGGCGGCGCTGGGCGAGCAGAAGAGCCGCGCGCTGGAGCGTCTGTACGGCGAGCTTCTGTGCTGCGGGCAAACCCTGGACGCGTCCAAACAGCTGATCGAGCGCGCGCAGGGAGTTCACCGACAGCGAGACCAGCGCGCCTTCTTGCAGGTCAGAGATCAGCACTGATCACGGTTAGTAGAGAACCACATAATCAATCGTTCTGACCCTCCCTCTCTCTCTCTCTGATTGACAGGCTGTCATGTCTATCATGAAGAGGTAAGTGAATGCAGTGTGTGGCGTGTCTAATAATCATTCTGTCATCAGTTACTCAACTTCATGCGGTTTCAAACCAGGGTGACTTTCTTTGTTTCTTCTGCAGAACACAAAAGATGTTTAGTTTAACAGAGATAAGAAAAAGAACCCTACCACCAAAAAATAGCATTTGTTTCGACATCTTAACAGTAGACAGTTGTATAGTAGCATATACCTTTGCACCTACACTATATTGCAAAAAGTATTGTATCAAGCGTGCGTGGGATGCAGTGGTGTAAAGAGTGGGGTGCAGTGGTGTAAAGAGTGGGGTGCAGTGGTGTAAAGAGTGGGGTGCAGTGGTGTAAAGAGTGGGGTGCAGTGGTGTAAAGAGTGGGATGCAGTGGTGTAAAGCGTGGGGTGCAGTGGTGTAAAGTGTGGGGTGCAGTGGTGTAAAGAGTGGGGTGCAGTGGTGTAAAGTGTGGGGTGCAGTGGTGTAAAGTGTGGGATGCAGTGGTGTAAAGTGTGGGATGCAGTGGTGTAAAGAGTGGGGTGCAGTGGTGTAAAGAGTGGGGTGCAGTGGTGTAAAGAGTGGGGTGCAGTGGTGTAAAGCGTGGGGTGCAGTGGTGTAAAGAGTGGGGTGCAGTGGTGTAAAGAGTGGGGTGCAGTGGTGTAAAGAGTGGGGTGCAGTGGTGTAAAGTGTGGGATGCAGTGGTGTAAAGAGTGGGGTGCAGTGGTGTAAAGAGTGGGGTGCAGTGGTGTAAAGTGTGGGGTGCAGTGGTGTAAAGCGTGGGATGCAGTGGTGTAAAGAGTGGGATGCAGTGGTGTAAAGCGTGGGGTGCAGTGGTGTAAAGCGTGGGATGCAGTGGTGTAATGTGTGGGATGCAGTGGTGTAAAGTGTGGGATGCAGTGGTGTAAAGAGTGGGATGCAGTGGTGTAAAGAGTGGGGTGCAGTGGTGTAAAGAGTGGGGTGCAGTGGTGTAAAGTGTGGGGTGCAGTGGTGTAAAGCGTGGGATGCAGTGGTGTAAAGAGTGGGATGCAGTGGTGTAAAGCGTGGGGTGCAGTGGTGTAAAGCGTGGGGTGCAGTGGTGTAAAGCGTGGGATGCAGTGGTGTAAAGTGTGGGATGCAGTGGTGTAAAGAGTGGGATGCAGTGGTGTAAAGCGTGGGATGCAGTGGTGTAAAGCGTGGGGTGCAGTGGTGTAAAGCGTGGGGTGCAGTGGTGTAAAGTGTGGGATGCAGTGGTGTAAAGCGTGGGATGCAGTGGTGTAAAGAGTGGGGTGCAGTGGTGTAAAGAGTGGGATGCAGTGGTGTAAAGCGTGGGGTGCAGTGGTGTAAAGCGTGGGATGCAGTGGTGTAAAGTGTGGGGATGCAGTGGTGTAAAGAGTGGGGTGCAGTGGTGTAAAGCGTGGGGTGCAGTGGTGTAAAGTGTGGGATGCAGTGGTGTAAAGTGTGGGATGCAGTGGTGTAAAGAGTGGGATGCAGTGGTGTAAAGTGTGGGATGCAGTGGTGTAAAGAGTGGGGTGCAGTGGTGTAAAGTGTGGGGTGCAGTGGTGTAAAGCGTGGGATGCAGTGGTGTAAAGCGTGGGATGCAGTGGTGTAAAGTGTGGGATGCAGTGGTGTAAAGAGTGGGATGCAGTGGTGTAAAGAGTGGGGTGCAGTGGTGTAAAGTGTGGGGATGCAGTGGTGTAAAGTGTGGGATGCAGTGGTATAAAGAGAGGGGTGCAGTGGTGTAAAGCGTGGGGTGCAGTGGTGTAAAGTGTGGGATGCAGTGGTGTAAAGAGTGGGGTGCAGTGGTGTAAAGTGTGGGGATGCAGTGGTGTAAAGTGTGGGATGCAGTGGTGTAAAGAGTGGGGTGCAGTGGTGTAAAGCGTGGGGTGCAGTGGTGTGAAGTGTGGGGATGCAGTGGTGTAAAGTGTGGGATGCAGTGGTGTAAAGTGTGGGATGCAGTGGTGTAAAGCGTGGGATGCAGTGGTGTAAAGCGTGGGATGCAGTGGTGTAAAGCGTGGGATGCAGTGGTGTAAAGCGTGGGATGCAGTGGTGTAAAGAGTGGGGTGCAGTGGTGTAAAGTGTGGGATGCAGTGGTGTAAAGTGTGGGATGCAGTGGTGTAAAGTGTGGGATGCAGTGGTGTAAAGTGTGGGATGCAGTGGTGTAAAGAGTGGGGTGCAGTGGTGTAAAGTGTGGGATGCAGTGGTGTAAAGAGTGGGGTGCAGTGGTGTAAAGTGTGGGATGCAGTGGTGTAAAGAGTGGGGTGCAGTGGTGTAAAGAGTGGGGTGCAGTGGTGTAAAGTGTGGGATGCAGTGGTGTAAAGTGTGGGATGCAGTGGTGTAAAGTGTGGGATGCAGTGGTGTAAAGAGTGGGGTGCAGTGGTGTAAAGTGTGGGATGCAGTGGTGTAAAGAGTGGGGTGCAGTGGTGTAAAGAGTGTGGTGCAGTGGTGTAAAGTGTGGGATGCAGTGGTGTAAAGCGTGGGATGCAGTGGTGTAAAGAGTGGGGTGCAGTGGTGTAAAGCATGGGGTGCAGTGGTGTAAAGAGTGGGATGCAGTGGTGTAAAGAGTGGGATGCAGTGGTGTAAAGAGTGGGATGCAGTGGTGTAAAGAGTGGGATGCAGTGGTGTAAAGAGTGGGATGCAGTGGTGTAAAGAGTGGGATGCAGTGGTGTAAAGAGTGGGATGCAGTGGTGTAAAGAGTGGGATGCAGTGGTGTAAAGCGTGGGATGCAGTGGTGTAAAGCGTGGGATGCAGTGGTGTAAAGCGTGGGGTGCAGTGGTGTAAAGTGTGGGATGCAGTGGTGTAAAGAGTGGGGTGCAGTGGTGTAAAGAGTGGGGTGCAGTGGTGTAAAGCGTGGGATGCAGTGGTGTAAAGCGTGGGGTGCAGTGGTGTAAAGCGTGGGATGCAGTGGTGTAAAGAGTGGGGTGCAGTGGTGTAAAGAGTGGGGTGCAGTGGTGTAAAGCATGGGGTGCAGTGGTGTAAAGAGTGGGATGCAGTGGTGTAAAGAGTGGGATGCAGTGGTGTAAAGTGTGGGATGCAGTGGTGTAAAGTGTGGGATGCAGTGGTGTAAAGTGTGGGATGCAGTGGTGTAAAGAGTGGGATGCAGTGGTGTAAAGCGTGGGGTGCAGTGGTGTAAAGCGTGGGGTGCAGTGGTGTAAAGCGTGGGGTGCAGTGGTGTAAAGCGTGGGGTGCAGTGGTGTAAAGAGTGGGGTGCAGTGGTGTAAAGAGTGGGATGCAGTGGTGTAAAGAGTGGGATGCAGTGGTGTAAAGAGTGGGATGCAGTGGTGTAAAGAGTGGGATGCAGTGGTGTAAAGCGTGGGATGCAGTGGTGTAAAGCGTGGGGTGCAGTGGTGTAAAGTGTGGGATGCAGTGGTGTAAAGAGTGGGGTGCAGTGGTGTAAAGTGTGGGATGCAGTGGTGTAAAGAGTGGGGTGCAGTGGTGTAAAGAGTGGGGTGCAGTGGTGTAAAGCATGGGGTGCAGTGGTGTAAAGAGTGGGATGCAGTGGTGTAAAGAGTGGGATGCAGTGGTGTAAAGTGTGGGATGCAGTGGTGTAAAGTGTGGGATGCAGTGGTGTAAAGTGTGGGATGCAGTGGTGTAAAGAGTGGGATGCAGTGGTGTAAAGCGTGGGGTGCAGTGGTGTAAAGCGTGGGGTGCAGTGGTGTAAAGCGTGGGGTGCAGTGGTGTAAAGCGTGGGGTGCAGTGGTGTAAAGCGTGGGGTGCAGTGGTGTAAAGTGTGGGATGCAGTGGTGTAAAGAGTGGGATGCAGTGGTGTAAAGTGTGGGATGCAGTGGTGTAAAGAGTGGGATGCAGTGGTGTAAAGCGTGGGATGCAGTGGTGTAAAGTGTGGGATGCAGTGGTGTAAAGAGTGGGATGCAGTGGTGTAAAGCGTGGGATGCAGTGGTGTAAAGAGTGGGATGCAGTGGTGTAAAGAGTGGGGTGCAGTGGTGTAAAGTGTGGGATGCAGTGGTGTAAAGAGTGGGATGCAGTGGTGTAAAGCGTGGGATGCAGTGGTGTAAAGTGTGGGATGCAGTGGTGTAAAGAGTGGGATGCAGTGGTGTAAAGCGTGGGATGCAGTGGTGTAAAGAGTGGGATGCAGTGGTGTAAAGAGTGGGGTGCAGTGGTGTAAAGAGTGGGATGCAGTGGTGTAAAGAGTGGGATGCAGTGGTGTAAAGAGTGGGATGCAGTGGTGTAAAGCGTGGGATGCAGTGGTGTAAAGTGTGGGATGCAGTGGTGTAAAGAGTGGGATGCAGTGGTGTAAAGCGTGGGATGCAGTGGTGTAAAGAGTGGGATGCAGTGGTGTAAAGAGTGGGGTGCAGTGGTGTAAAGAGTGGGATGCAGTGGTGTAAAGCGTGGGATGCAGTGGTGTAAAGTGTGGGATGCAGTGGTGTAAAGAGTGGGATGCAGTGGTGTAAAGCGTGGGATGCAGTGGTGTAAAGTGTGGGATGCAGTGGTGTAAAGAGTGGGGTGCAGTGGTGTAAAGCGTGGGATGCAGTGGTGTAAAGTGTGGGATGCAGTGGTGTAAAGAGTGGGGTGCAGTGGTGTAAAGCGTGGGATGCAGTGGTGTAAAGTGTGGGATGCAGTGGTGTAAAGAGTGGGATGCAGTGGTGTAAAGCGTGGGGTGCAGTGTTGTAAAGCGTGGGGTGCAGTGGTGTAAAGCGTGGGATGCAGTGGTGTAAAGAGTGGGATGCAGTGGTGTAAAGCGTGGGGTGCAGTGTTGTAAAGCGTGGGGTGCAGTGGTGTAAAGCGTGGGGTGCAGTGGTGTAAAGAGTGTGGGTGCAGTGGTGTAAAGAGTGTGGGTGCAGTGGTGTAAAGAGTGTGGGTGCAGTGGTGTAAAGAGTGTGGGTGCAGTGGTGTAAAGAGTGTGGATGCAGTGGTGTAAAGTGTGGTGAGGAGTGTGGTGTGGAGGAACTGGCTGCACAGAGTCCTTGAGCTCAACCCGATAGAACATCTTTGATGAGGAAATGGATGAAGGGATGAAGAGCGGAGACTGAGAGCTTCTCGTCCAACACCAGTCCCTGACCTCACTAATGCACTTCTAGAAGAATGCGTCCAAATCCTCAGAACGGATTACATTTAGAAGAAATTACCAGTTTTTCTCTTTTTTAAAGTATGATAGAAAAGGTTGCCAAATACTATAAAACATTTCTGCATTGCCTTCACAAAAGGAGATGTGTAGCAGAATGTTCATATTGCTCTTTTCCACACAACGAGTGGATGTTAAAGTTGAACTGAACAGACTGAAAGTCGTCATATTCAAACCTGCTGCGTCACGATTGGTCACGTGCGAACCAAGAACATTTGAGGCTCGACATTCATTCCTACGTTAGATATGAATGTCAACAGTCCGTGTTTTGTGCTTTCAAAGTGCACGTCCTACATCTGGAATGACAGTGGACGATAAAGTGACCATCACAGTTAACACAGACATGATGTGTAAAGCAATCTGGAATTATCTGTCATATTCTGTCCAATCAGAGTTGAGCAGTTTTCCAGTAAGGAAGTGGATCTGAAGCTAGGAATGTCTCTGGACTTTGATGTTCCCACGACGGATCTGTCCGATGTCCGACAGATGATGGACTCCATAAACGTGCTTCCAGGTATGGCAAAAATATCATATCATTATTTTCAGGAAAATCACAATTCACGATTTTATCAAGTTGTTTTAAACCCGAATAAGTTTCTTTCTTCTGTTGAGAATAAAAAATATTTTGAAGAATGTGGGTAACCTAACAGTTGATGTACCCCAGTGACTTCCATTGTACATTTTCTTCCTACTTTGGAAGTCTTTGGGCACCAGTAACTGTTTGGTTAGCCACATTCTTCAAAATATATTATTTTGTCTTCAGCGCAAGAAAGAAATGAATACAGGTTTGGAACAAAATTAGAGAGTAAATAATGACAGAATTTTCATTTTTGGGTGGACTATCCCTTTAAGGGCAAGCGGCATCATGTTTACTATTGGTCTATATCACTACTGATAAGACTTGAAAAAGATAACTTAGTCCAGTAACCAGGCTTTACTGCATGTGGGCCTCGGGTTAGAACAGCGCATCAGCGAATGACGTGTTTAACCAGCAAGGCTTTAAAGCGCATGCAAATAATGAACTTTTGTGAACTGCAGCGTCCCGTTCCTCGGCGTTAACATATTCGTCGCGTTGTACAGTATGTTGAGACGGAGGCGCCAGAACTGCAGACTGAATGCACAATACTACGAGATTTCTTCAAAAGCAGATCGTCCTCGATCAAAAATCATGATATCGCACACCCCTACTTCCAGGTCAGACACCATCACTGCTCTTTTATATTTGCTGGGTTTCCATGTATATATTTTATGCCAATTCTGGTATAAGAAAGGCTGGATGGAAACAACAACACTCACTTAAATTGATAGTTCACCCAAAAAATACAAATTCTGTCATTAATTACTCATGTTGTTCCAAACACAGAAGACCTTCGTTCATCTTCGGAACAAATACTCTAGGATATAAGCCTCTCTGTGTGTGTGCGTGCGTGCGTGCGTGCGTGTGTGTGTGTTTGTGTGTGTGTTTGTGTGTGTGTGTGTGTGTGCATGCGCGTGTGTGTGTGTTTGCGTGTGTGTGTCCAGCTCCATCGGCTCCGGTCATGAACCCTCAGATCTGTAACTCGGCCACGGACACGTCGCTGCACGTGTGCTGGAGTCTGTTCTCCGACGACACCGTGGAGTTCTACGAGCTTTACTGGCGCCTGATCTCAGACGACTGCACCATGGAGCCGCTGCAGGACGGTAAACACACCATTACCCAAACCAGTTCAGAACCGCAAGCCGTATCTCTGGTCACCCATCCGTCCACCAGGACGAGCTGCCGACACTAGACCGCGGTCAGGGTTCAGGGCCGGTGTTTGTGATTTGACCAGTGAAGTGCAGGGTTTGCGCTCGACTGCTGACACACTGCAGCTGTGTTGTGTAGTGGTGTATTAGTGTGTGTTTGTGTAGTTGTGTATTAGTGTGTGTTGGTGTAGTTGTGTATTAGTGTGTGTTTGTGTAGTTGTGTATTAGTGTGTGTTTGTGTAGTTGTGTATTAGTGTGTACTTTCCTGTCGCTCAAAACAGTAGAGCTTGCAACGCCAAGGTCATGGGTTCGATTCCCAGGGAAAGCAAGAACTGATAAGAATGTAAAAAAGTGTACCTTGAGATGCAATGTAAGTAAATGTGTGTGTGTGTGTGTGTGTGTGTGTGTGTCAGTGTCTCAGCTGAAGGTGAAGGAGACTCACTGCACAGTGTCTGATCTGCTCCCGAACGCCCAGTACGAGCTGTGGGTCACGGCCACCAACACCACCGGTATCAGCCCGGCCAGCGAGAGAGCCGTGTACATGACGGGTACGTGTGTGTGTGAGAGTGTGTGTAGCTGTCCTGCTGCTCTGACCGTGTGTGTATGTGTGTGTGTGTGTGTGTGTGCAGTTCCCTCTCCTCCCGTCATCAGGCCCCGGCAGTGTGTGAGCAGCCTGGACGCGGCGCTGATCCGCTGGGACTCTGGAAACACAAACCCTGTGGAATCGTATACACTGGAGTTCAGAGAGAGCGACACCGACTGCAGCAACACTGCGACGGAGTCAGTGACACACACACACACACACACACACACACACACACACAGGGTAAGGGTTGGTACGGGCTTAGATCGAATGGGTTAGTTTAATGTGAGGGTAAGTCTGGGGTTAAATTTAATCTAATTACAAAGTAACAAAGGCAGGTTTAGGTATGAGAACGGGTTCAGAAATAGATCCCAACACTATCCCAGTCCAAGGGTTAACACTAGGATTGCTCACTTCCGGTCACAACGGATAGGTTTAAGAAAAGCACTATTACTGGAACATCTTTTTTACATCCTCGAGTCATCGTCTCTTTTCTAGGTGAGGTTTAGGTCAGGATTGGGTTAGGGTTGGGTTGGTGTAACCCTAAGGCAGCGGTTTATCTGGCAGGGTTGGGTCAGGTTAGTGTAACCTAGTGTTAATTTTGTCACCTATTTTTAATTTAGTCTTAGTCTTAGTCTTGTGCCAAATGTCCTTGTTAGTCTTAGTCATATTTAGTCATTCACATATCTTTTTTTGTTAGTCTAGTTTTAGTCAAAAGAGAACTTAAGGTATCTTTGTCAAGTTTTAGTCGACTAAAAGTGTTTTCATTTTAGTCAAGTTTTAGTAAAAAAAATAGTCTTTTTTTTTTAATAACACATTATTACTGAGATTATTTCTGATTAACATTTCAGTATAAAAGTGTTTCACATATCTCAAATATTGGTTAAATGTCAGAACCTGACAAAATACACTTGTTGAATGATTTTTGTTGAATGCAACTGTTAAACATGTCTGGTTTTCAATTTCTGAGGAGACACATTTACAAATGAGGAACCTGTTCTGAAGAGTATTTTATTTTAACCAACACAATTCAAAAGCTGGGGTCCAACAGACGACTGAAGTTACAAAGGCGCGGGAAGACGTTTCAGGTTTGGGGGTGCTCCCCGGTGCTGAGTTTTTTTCATGATGATACTTCATGAGGCACACGCGCGCGGTCTCTTGCTCTCTCTCCGCCGTGCACGCGCTACGCGGTTTGGAGCACAGTCTCTGTCTCGCGGGCGCGCTCGTTCTAGATTCCGGAGATTTTAACTAATTCGTGGGCATCAGTGAGCCGCTATCAATATGCGGGAGACTCCCGGAACTTCCAGGAGGCTATTTTTTTGCAACAGCGCGAACTCATTCGGAATATTTTAAAGGCGTAACAGCTGATGAAAAAGCAGAGACGATTGTAGACGAAAATGAAGAGAGATTTTATCTTATTTTTTATTTTATGCAAAACATTTTCGTCTCGTCTTTTTTCGTCAACAATAATGCATGTTAATTTAGTCTTAGTCAGCGTTTTTGAACAGTAGTGCAGTCTCGTCATCGTCTCGTCTTAGTCATGGAAAAAAAAGTCGTTGACGAACATATTTCGTCTCGTCTCGTCTGACGAATTTAACACTAGTGTAACCCTAAAGAAGCGGTTTCTCCGGCAGGATTGGGTGAGGTTAGTGTAACCCTAAAGAAGCGGTTTATCTGGCAGGATTGGGTCAGGTTAGTGTAATCCTAAGGAAACGGTTTATCTGGCAGGATTGGGTCAGGTTAGTGTAACCCTAAAGAAGCGGTTTATCTGGCAGGATTGGGTCAGGTTAGTGTAATCCTAAGGAAGCGGTTTCTCTGGCAGGATTGGGTCAGGTTAGTGTAATCCTAAGGAAACGGTTTATCCGGCAGGATTGGGTCAGGTTAGTGTAATCCTAAGGAAACGGTTTATCTGGCAGGATTGGGTCAGGTTAGTGTAACCCTAAGGAAGCGGTTTATCTGGCAGGATTGGGTCAGGTTAGTGTAACCCTAAGGAAGCGGTTTCTCTGGCAGGATTGGGTCAGGTTAGTGTAACCCTAAGGAAGCGGTTTCTCTGGCAGGGTTGGGTCAGGTTAGTGTAACCCTAAGGAAGCGGTTTCTCTGGCAGGATTGGGTCGGGTTAGTGTAACCCTAAGGAAGCGGTTTCTCCGGCAGGATTGGGTCGGGTTAGTGTAACCCTAAGGAAGCGGTTTCTCTGGCAGGGTTGGGTCAGGTTAGTGTAACCCTAAGGAAGCGGTTTCTCCAGCAGGATTGGGTCGGGTTAGTGTAACCCTAAGGAAGCGGTTTCTCTGGCAGGGTTGGGTGAGATTAGTGTAACCCTAAGGAAGCGGTGGCAGGATTGGGTCGGGTTAGTGTAACCCTAAGGAAGCGGTTTCTCCGGCAGGATTGGGTCGGGTTAGTGTAACCCTAAGGAAGCGGTTTCTCCGGCAGGATTGGGTCGGGTTAGTGTAACCCTAAGGAAGCGGTTTCTCTGGCAGGATTGGGTCAGGTTAGTGTAACCCTAAGGAAGCGGTTTCTCCGGCAGGATTGGGTCAGGTTAGTGTAACCCTAAGGAAGCGGTTTCTCCAGCAGGATTGGGTCAGGTTAGTGTAACCCTAGGGCAGTGGTTTCTCCGGCAGGATTGGGTCAGGTTAGTGTAACCCTAAGGAAGCGGTTTCTCTGGCAGGATTGGGTCAGGTTAGTGTAACCCTAAAGAAGCGGTTTATCTGGCAGGATTGGGTCAGGTTAGTGTAATCCTAAGGAAACGGTTTATCTGGCAGGATTGGGTCAGGTTAGTGTAACCCTAAGGAAGCGGTTTATCTGGCAGGATTGGGTCAGGTTAGTGTAACCCTAAGGAAGCGGTTTCTCCGGCAGGATTGGGTCGGGTTAGTGTAACCCTAAGGAAGCGGTTTATCTGGCAGGATTGGGTCAGGTTAGTGTAACCCTAAGGAAGCGGTTTCTCTGGCAGGATTGGGTCAGGTTAGTGTAACCCTAAGGAAGCGGTTTCTCTGGCAGGATTGGGTTAGGGTTGGGTCAGGTTAGTGTAACCCTAAGGCAGCTGTTTCTCCGGCAGGTCGGTGGTGGCGATCCCGTCCTGCGAGTGTCTGGTGCAGCTCCAGCCCTGGAAACACTACATCATCAGCGTCAGAGCCGTGAACACCGGCGGCCCGAGTGACCTGAGTGAACCTGTGGACATCTCCACCGCAGGTGTGTGTGTGTGAGTGACCTGAGTGAACCTGTGGACATCTCCACCGCAGGTGTGTGTGTGTGTGTGTGAGTGACCGGAGTGAACCTGTGGACATCTCCACCGCAGGTGTGTGTGTGTGAGTGACCGGAGTGAACCTGTGGACATCTCCACCGCAGGTGTGTGTGTGTGTGAGTGACCGGAGTGAACCTGTGGACATCTCCACCGCAGGTGTGTGTGTGTGTGAATGACCTGAGTGAACCTGTGGACATCTCCACCGCAGGTGTGTGTGTGTGTGTGTGTGTGAGTGACCTGAGTGAACCTGTGGACATCTCCACCGCAGGTGTGTGTGTGTGTGTGTGTGTGTGAGTGACCTGAGTGAACCTGTGGACATCTCCACCGCATGTGTGTGTGTGTGTGTGAGTGACCTGAGTGAACCTGTGGACATCTCCACCGCAGGTGTGTGTGTGTGTGTGAGTGACCTGAGTGAACCTGTGGACATCTCCACCGCAGGTGTGTGTGTGTGTGTGAGTGACCGGAGTGAACATCTCCACCGCAGGTGTGTGTGTGTGTGTGACCGGAGTGAACATCTCCACCGCAAGTGTGTGTGTGTGAGTGACCGGAGTGAACCTGTGGACATCTCTACTGCAGGTGTGTGTGTGTGTGTGTGTGTGACCGGAGCGAACCTCTGAACATCTCCAGTGCAGTATGTGTGTGTGAGAGAGACCAACTAAACTGTGACGTGTGTGTGTGTGTGTGTGTGTGCGCAGGCACGTGTTTCCACCTCCTGGAAGACACAGCTCATCCCAGCCTCTCCCTATCGGCTGACGGCCTCACCATGTTCTACCTGGATGAAGATCTTCCCCTCAGTCACATGACCTTCAGTGACAGCACTTTCGCCAGGTCGCTCACGACGTGTGTGTGTTGTTGTGGCCAGTGCAGCTCATGACGTGTGTGTGTGTTGTTGTGGCCAGTGCAGCTCATGACGTGTGTGTGTGTTGTTGTGGCCAGTGCAGCTCATGACGTGTGTGTGTGTTGTTGTGGCCAGTGCAGCTCATGACGTGTGTGTGTGTTGTTGTGGCCAGTGCAGCTCATGACATGTGTGTGTGTGTTGTGGCCAGTGCAGCTCATGACGTGTGTGTGTGTGTTGTGGCCAGTGCAGCTCATGACGTGTGTGTGTGTGTGTTGTGGCCAGTGCAGCTCATGACGTGTGTGTGTGTGTTGTGGCCAGTGCAGCTCATGACGTGTGTGTGTGTGTTGTGGCCAGTGCAGCTCATGACGTGTGTGTGTGTGTTGTGGCCAGTGCAGCTCATGACGTGTGTGTGTGTGTTGTGGCCAGTGCAGCTCATGACGTGTGTGTGTGTGTGTGTTGTGGCCAGTGCAGCTCATGACGTGTGTGTGTGTGTGTGTCTTGCAGGTGTGTGGCGGTTCTGGGAGACCTGGTGCCCATCAGAGGTCAGTATTACTGGGAGATCGAGGTGGACGAAGACACGGAGTATCGCGTCGGCGTGGCGTATGAAGACACTCAGAGAAACTCGTACCTGGGCGGCAACAAGACGTCCTGGTGCATGAGACACATTGTCACGCCATCCAGGTGCGTCACATGACACACGCCATCATCACCGGAACCAATCAGAGCAGTGTACCGGGACAAACCTCCCAGCATGCTTTAGAGGTCTCACTAATGAAACAGGGAGACGTCTAATGAGCACAAGATGACTCAAACCATTTAAAATAAGACAAAAGGGTTCAAATGTAAAAATCTGAAATTATATTATTTTAATTTGTTCCCTTGACAGTTATAAAAATAGTTGGATGTCGTCTGGGTTTTTAGGGCCAATTCAGCATGTAGAATTCTGATGCACTTTTATGATGGACAGATGCACTTTTATGATGGACAGATGCACTTTTATCATGGACAGATGCACTTTTATGATGGACAGATGCACTTTTATGATGGACCGATGCACTTTTATGATGGATAGATGCACTTTTATGATGGACAGATGCACTTTTATGATGGACAGATGCACTTTTATGATGGATAGATGCACTTTTATGATGGACAGATGCACTTTTATGATGGATAGATGCACTTTTATGATGGACAGATGCACTTTTATGATGGACAGATGCACTTTTATGATGGACAGATGCACTTTTATGATGGATAGATGCACTTTTATGATGGATAGATGCACTTTTATGATGGATAGATGCACTTTTATGATGGACAGATGCACTTTTATGATGGACAGATGCACTTTTATGATGGACAGATGCACTTTTATGATGGACAGATGCACTTTTATGATGGACAGATGCACTTTTATGATGGATAGATGCACTTTTATGATGGACAGATGCACTTTTATGATGGACAGATGCACTTTTATGATGGATAGATGCACTTTTATGATGGACAGATGCACTTTTATGATGGATAGATGCACTTTTATGATGGACAGATGCACTTTTATGATGGATAGATGCACTTTTATGATGGATATATGCACTTTTATGATGGACAGATGCACTTTTATGATGGATAGATGCACTTTTATGATGGACAGATGCACTTTTATGATGGATAGATGCACTTTTATGATGGACAGATGCACTTTTATGATGGACAGATGCACTTTTATGATGGACAGATGCACTTTTATGATGGATAGATGCACTTTTATGATGGATAGATGCACTTTTATGATGGATAGATGCACTTTTATGATGGACAGATGCACTTTTATGATGGATAGATGCACTTTTATGATGGACAGATGCACTTTTATGATGGATAGATGCACTTTTATGATGGACAGATGCACTTTTATGATGGACAGATGCACTTTTATGATGGATAGATGCACTTTTATGATGGACAGATGCACTTTTATGATGGACAGATGCACTTTTATGATGGATAGATGCACTTTTATGATGGACAGATGCACTTTTATGATGGATAGATGCACTTTTATGATGGACAGATGCACTTTTATGATGGATAGATGCACTTTTATGATGGATAGATGCACTTTTATGATGGACAGA
>NC_136883.1:38736507-38739007 GCF_949152265.1 Phoxinus phoxinus | reverse complement strand
ACACCTGTGAGTGTGAGGGTTTTGCAGGTCTCTTCTCGTAATCTCTTCCTGATTGGTCCAGCTGGCGGCGGCATCAACGTCCTGAATAAAAAACATCAAGTCACTCGCGTCTCTCTCCTCAGCCTAAACTCAGTAACGCTTCATGAAGGTGAAGCCAAAACTAAACCTGTTACACAGAGTCACACGCATGAAGAGCAGAATCATTATTTAGCGCTATAATGCTTTTTGGGACGTTACTTTACATTTTGTGTAATAAAGCTGTAGAAGAGTTCAGATAAACTGAGTTCTTGTTCACTAGAAGATTTGGAACTGAAACGAGTCGTCAGTAATTCAGTCTCACTTCCTGATGATCCTGCGTACGTTTGTGACTAATTAGCATAATGCCAGCCTGTGGTCCTGATTGGCTGATTGGCGTCTCTTAGCCCCGCCTCTAACACTCGTGTATCTGAGACTGAAGAGTTGGGTTCGTGTTGTTCATGTGGAGAAGACGCTGTTCTCTGAGATCGAGACGGTAAACCCACGCCATCGTTACTGTTCGTATCACTGTGATCAAGAGCTGAGACTCAGATATGATAATGAGCGTTTGCTTTCTGACCAATCACAGCAGAGCAGCTCTCAGAGAGGCGGGGCTTAGAGACTGAAAGCGTGATGGAAGCGCTTCACACACTGAGAGAAAAGAGCCGACGCTGCAGATTATGAGGACATTAATGAGTGTGAACCGGTTGTAGGAGACGCAGAGCTACAGTAGAGCTTTACAACAGCAGAATAGACTAACAAAGAAATCACAGGAGGATAGAGACCTGCAGTCCTCCACAGCGCTGACGTCCTTCACTGGAGCATCTGTGCAGACCTGGAGACAGACACACACACACACACACACACACACACACACACACACACACACACAAGCTTTCATTTCTATCCTTGTGGGGACATTCCATAGGCGTAATGGTTTTTATACTGTACAAACTGTATATTCTATCCCCTTACACTGCCCCTATCCCTAAACCTGCCCATCACACACACACACACACACACACACACACACACACACACACTTACACTGCCCCTATCCCTAAACCTGCCCATCACAGGAGACATTCTGCATTTTTACATTTTCAAAAATATATAATTTAGTATGTTTATTAACCCATTCCCCTCATGGGGACCGCTGGCTGGTCCCCACAATGGAGGTGAATCTCAGGTTTTACTATCCTTGTGGGGACATTCGGTTCCCACAATGCATAATAAACCAAGCCCACACACACACACACACACACACACACACATCAGAGCAATCTCAGAATAAACATGTGATACTATCACAGTCTCTCTCTCACACACACATCTCAGAATGAACACGTGATACCATCACTATGTCACACACACACACACCTGTGTTTTCTCTTCTACGGTGTGTTGCTCTGGGCTGGAGTCGCCGTCTGCTCTGTCTGACGCTGCCTCCTCCTACACACACACACACACACACACACACACACACACACACAGTTAACAGATGTCACAGCAGTGTTGATTGACAGGTGTGACTCTCGCGGTCTCTCACCGGCAGTAGGAAGGCGCTCTGCTGGCGCACCGGATACTGCACTGCGCCGCTGCTCAGCTGTGATTGGCCGATTGCTCCGCTGCTCAGCTGTGATTGGCCGGTCGCTCCGCTGGTACTCCAGTATGAGGGATAGGAGCTCGAGTAGCCGTTGGACGGGTAGCTGTACCACGACTGGCTGCCGTAGCTGTTGTTTGCAGAGTATCCGTGTGTCGTGTAAACTGAAACACACACACACACACACACACACACACGTCAGGCCGCAGTCAGACACCAGGAGCAGTCACAACAGTCGATCGTCGACGTCACTGAACACATGATCAGATGCGCTTCACTATATCGGGTCTTAAAGTGACAGTAGCCTACTAAACTGCTCTCGGTGTCATTAATGTGCGTCAAACACACATCTGTTATCAGCATATAAACATGTTTAGTGACAGAAGAGGCTCAGAACACACACAGAAGAGAACACACACACACACACACACACACACACACACACACACAGAAGAGAACACACACACACACACACACACAGAAGAGAACACACACACACAGAGAACACACACACACAGAAGAGAACACAAACACACAGAAGAGAACACAAACACACAGAAGAGAACACAAACACACAGAAGAGAACACAAACACACAGAAGAGAACACACACACACAGAAGAGAACACACACACACACACACACACAGAAGAGAACACACACACACACACACACACACACAGAAGAGAACACAAACACACAGAAGAGAACACAAACACACAGAAGAGAACACAAACACACAGAAGAGAACACACACACACAGAAGAGAACACACACACACACAAACACACAGAAGAGAACACAAACACACAGAAGAGAACACACACACACAGAAGAGAACACACACACACAGAAGAGAACACACACACACACACACACACAG
>NC_136883.1:38729500-38733807 GCF_949152265.1 Phoxinus phoxinus | reverse complement strand
ATCCGCATCGAGTTCCACACAATATGACCTCAAAAGGGACTTCAGGGTTTGATGAAACCTCTCAAGAACTCCTTGACTCTGTGGATGATAGGCACTAGAAATATTGTGGTGTACTCGAAGTTGACGCAGGGCTTTTGAGAACTGTTTTGACATAAAGTTCGAACCCTGATCGGATTGAATAACTTTGGGTATTCCAAAGGTTGACATAAAATTAGTGAGGGCCTTCAAGACAGATTTTGTAGTGATGGACCTTAACGGATAAGCTGCAGGATAACGAGTAGTCTGGCACATAACAGTTAGAAGGTATTGATGACCAGCCTTAGACCGGGGCAAAGGACCAACACAGTCAATTATCAAATGCTCGAAAGGAGTGGAAACGACGGAGATAGGCTGCAAAGGAGCAACAGGCACTTTTTGATTTGGCTTACCGGTGATCTGGCATGTATGACAAGATCGAATATGTTTGGCCACATCTCGTTTGACTTTAGGCCAATAGAACTGCCGCAAGACCCGATCGTACGTTTTACGAACTCCGGTATGACCAGCAAGTCCTTGATGAGCCAAATTCAACACAGAGTCTCTCACTGTAAAAGGAATCACAATCTGAGTTTTAGGTTCTAGAGAAACATCTTTATGCAGGACCACTGTCCGACAAAGCAGACCATCATCAAGAAAGTACGAAGAGGACAGAGCATCAGAACACTTAGACCCTGCTGCAGAGAATAAAGGTTTAAGAGTGTCATCGCTCTGTTGAGCTCGAATTAAATCCTCTCGAGAGATCTGTAACAAAGAAGTCAAAGAATAGTCATCAACATCAGAGAGATCAACAGTGGGTTTTTCAAGAGTGGATAGAACCTCAGATGTTTCAGCAGATTCACTTTGCAGCACTGTTGAATCTTTCTGGTCAGCAGACAACGAAGGACAGGACTTCAGGTCTCTCTGCTCAGGACATTTAGACCCATCAGATCCTAGCTCACCTGAATTAACAGTATAAAAGAAAGTGTCATGCAGTGGAACTTCAACTTGATTTTCAGATAATGGTTTAGCCATTGATCGAGTAACTGCACAAGCTGGAAACAAATCAGGAAATTCTCTACAATTTTCAACATCAGATTTCCTAGGTGTACATGATATTATGGGCGGAGCTGCCACACCACTCCGTCCCCAAACATTCCCACCAGCTAAATCATTTCCCAGAATAAATGTAATCCCAGGGACTGGAAGTGCAGAACGAACGCCAACTACTACATCACCAGTTACAATAGCAGAGGAAAGATGGATTCGATGCAAAGGCACTTCAACAAACCCCATCTCAAAACCTCGCACTAATACATGAGTTCCAGTAGCAGTTTCAGAAGTTAATGGCAAAATCCCTTCTAAAAGAAACGACTGCGCGGCTCCCGTATCTCGAAGAAGACGTACTGGCACCGTTTCGTTTGAACCAGACAATGACACATTTCCTTCAGTGATAAATGGTGTATAATCAACAGAGGAAGTTATACACTGACCAACAGATTTATCACTAGAACTAGATAAATGACGATCTTTCTCATCAAGAGTATCAACAATGAATGGCGAAGTAGAAACCAAAGCAACAGGTTTCGACCATCTTTCTTTCTTCTTCAGAATAAGACAGTCAGATATTTTATGACCAGGCTTTTTACAATAAAAGCAAACCAGGTCTCGAGAAAGTGCCGATTTACTAGAATGTTCAGCAACTGTCGCTCTAACATTCCTACTCAGCACAGGAGACTTTGTCTTAGGTTGAAAGTAAAACTTAGATTTACTCGTATCGTTGGTTTTAAGACCGACTGCACTGAATGACCCACGATGGGTTAACACAAATTCATCAGCCATGATAGCAGCTTCAGAAAGTGTATTCACCTTGTGTTCAGTGAGATGCGTAGCTACAGCACGAGGAACACAATGTTTAAACTCCTCTAAGAGCACTAATTCTCTTAACTGCTCTTTAGTTGTAACTTTCATTGAAGTGCACCAACGATCAAACAAGTTTTCTTTTTCTCTTGCAAATTCAACATGAGTACATTCATCAACTTTAGTCAAATTCCTAAATTTTTGACGATATGCCTCAGGCACGAGTTCATATGCATGCAACACAGCAGATTTCACAACATCATACTCACCACTCTGTTCCAGTGAGAGTGCAGAATAAACTTCCTGAGCTTTACCTGTGAACACACACTGCAGCAATAAAGTCCAAAAGCCCTTCGGCCATTTCATGGACAAAGCAACACGTTCAAAGTGATAGAAATATTTATCCACTTCCTTTTCAGAAAATGGCGGCACCAATCTCATATTTCTGTGAACATCAAACACAGGTTCACCTGCATTGTCAAGCCGTGGAACAGGAGGCACATTCGCTTGTGAATCTTCAGCTGTCTTTGCTGCTAACTCCAACTCCAGCTTTTTTAACTGAAACACTCTCTCATCCCGATCTCTCTCTAACTGAAACGCTCTTTCATCCCGTTCCTTCTCCAACTCAAGTTCCAGTTTTCGCACAGTTAATTGCTGTTCTAATTCTCTCGCAGCGAACTCTCTCTCTAGCGCTCTCTCCTTCGCAGCGCGATCCTCACGCTCAGTGCGGATTTTCACTGCATCCAAATACAACTGCTTCTCCTGCAATGACATATCTGGAAATTTTCTCTCACTTTCGTCAACATCAAGAGGAGTAGACACAGACGATTCACTGGGAATAAACTCAGCGCCTACCTCTAAAACTCCTCTATCAGCAAGTGATCGCTTCAAAATAGTCACGATAGTTTCCTTCAGCCTCTTCTCTTGAGAAGTGAGATCGACACTGAAGCGTTCGGCGATTTGCACCAACTGCTCCTTTGTACAACTCTCAAGCAAAGCTTCTGAGGGACACGCAAAGAAATCTTCGAGCACCGAAGACATTTTATTCGTATGTGTATACCTACAATAACACAAACGAAACCACTAAATCACACACGTGAGACACTGTTTACCAAAAATACAACTCCCACAAATCACTGCTTCGAAGAGAAACTACGTCACCGTATTACGCAACCTATGCTCATTCACAAAATTTTCAAAGACTTCCCACAAGTCAAAACACAGTGTAAGCGCGAAAATAAACCGCACTATACACACAAATGCAACGATTTACCTTTATATATTTTTGTAGAATGGATTGTCCGTTTACAATATGAGAAAACTCCAGCTCCTAACTCAGAAAACACTAACTAAATCCTACCTGGTCTTCAGAGATGTACCGGGCTCGGGGCGACATTAAACGCTGAGCTCCGCGACAATCAGTCAAACTGAAAGTCCGGAAGCGTACCCCCTACAGAGAGTTAGTCTCCACCCAGGATAACCTCCAAAAACAAGAAAGGCAAAATAACAAAACAAAACAACAAACAGTGCTCCGCCGGAAGGATTGAATTCACAATCC
The DNA here is from genome assembly GCF_949152265.1 of Phoxinus phoxinus. NCBI lineage: Eukaryota > Metazoa > Chordata > Actinopteri > Cypriniformes > Leuciscidae > Phoxinus > Phoxinus phoxinus. The sequence goes on along the minus strand of NC_136883.1, from coordinate 38,730,374 downwards.
AGCTGGAAACACTTTAACTAACCAGAGTTTCTCATTTATAAAAGGTAACCATTCACAAAAACATACACACATACAACCCATACTTACCAACGTTTCCTATCCCCATAGGATCCCGGACGAGCCCCCAATTTATGTTACGGCCAGCTCGTTTCGACCGTACATAAAGTATACAAGTACGCTGAAAATGACTTGCAAGAGTTTATTGGTCTTCAAAAATACAAATAACTTAATATAACGAAGTCTAGGGTTCAAAATCAAAGGGGTAAATCGTAATCCAGATGGGGAGGAGATAAGGGTTGGTATGGGTTGTAAACAAATAAAGGTTAGCAAACAAGTGACTTCTCCAGAGGCCGTCAATCCCCGGGACGAAGTAAAGAGGACTGTTTGAATCCAGTGTTTTATCCTCTTCATAATTAAGGTGAACAGGTAACAGGGGTGTGCGATCTCCCACGCTCCAAGAAGAACACCGCCACCCGCAGGCGAGCAAGTAAAACGCAGGGTCGTAACAGTATGCATACTGCGACAGTCCAGCTGGAGAGAAAGTGCATGGTGCTATTTAAAGTGCTGTCCTGCAGGTAAATTCTTATTCATCAGTGTAATGCTAGTTGGGATGAATGACTTACTGCCTCGATTTGTTTGGAAAGAAGGTAGCCTAAACCTCCTCCCTGATGGCAACACCTCATATGCCTGGTGTAGGGGATGTGACATATCCTTATAGATTGCTTGACCTTTCTTGAGCACCCTTCTTTCACAGGTAATAGCCATACTGTCTAGTTTTTCCCCCGCAACCTTGCTGGCCAAGTTGACTATCTTGCTCAGTCTATTTTTGTTGGTCACTGACAGAGAGAAATACCAGGCAACACAACAAAAAAGT
>NC_136883.1:38707000-38722000 GCF_949152265.1 Phoxinus phoxinus | reverse complement strand
GTCAACGTTCGTCTAAGCCCGTCTACGTCAACGTTCGTCTGCGTCAACGTTCGTCTGCGTCAACGTTCGTCTGCGTCAACGTTCGTCTGGGTCAACGTTCGTCTGGGTCAACGTTCGTCTGGGTCAACGTTCGTCTGCGTCAACGTTCGTCTGCGTCAACGTTCGTCTGGGTCAACGTTTGTCTGGGTCAACGTTAGTCTGGGTCAACGTTAGTCTGGGTCAACGTTCGTCTAAGCCCGTCTGCGTCAACGTTCGTCTGCGTCAACGTTCGTCTGAGTCAATGTTAGTCTGGGTCAACGTTCGTCTGGGTCAACGTTCGTCTGGGTCAATGTTAGTCTGGGTCAACGTTCGTCTAAGCCCGTCTACGTCAACGTTCGTCTAAGCCCGTCTACGTCAACGTTCGTCTGCGTCAACGTTCGTCTGCGTCAACGTTAGTCTGCGTCAACGTTCGTCTGCGTCAAGGTTAGTCTGGGTCAAGGTTAGTCTGGGTCAAGGTTAGTCTGGGTCAACGTTCGTCTGCGTCAACGTTCGTCTGCGTCAACGTTCGTCTGCGTCAACGTTCGTCTGGGTCAACGTTCGTCTGGGTCAATGTTAGTCTGGGTCAACCTTAGTCTGGGTCAACGTTCGTCTGCGTCAACGTTCGTCTGGGTCAATGTTAGTCTGGGTCAACGTTCGTCTGGGTCAACGTTCGTCTGGGTCAACGTTCGTCTGGGTCAACCTTAGTCTGGGTCAACGTTCGTCTGCGTCAATGTTAGTCTGGGTCAACGTTCGTCTGGGTCAACGTTCGTCTGGGTCAACGTTCGTCTGGGTCAATGTTAGTCTTGGTCAACGTTCGTCTGCGTCAATGTTAGTCTGGGTCAACGTTCGTCTGGGTCAACGTTCGTCTGGGTCAACCTTAGTCTGGGTCAACGTTCGTCTGCGTCAATGTTAGTCTGGGTCAACGTTCGTCTGGGTCAACGTTCGTCTGGGTCAACGTTCGTCTGGGTCAACGTTCGTCTGCCTCAATGTTAGTCTGGGTCAACGTTCGTCTGGGTCAAAATTCGTCTGCAGGAAGAGGATCTGGATTTGAGACGAAATGAAGCACAGGTTCCTCCGTGTCGAGTAAATCCCGCTCGTCTCTCTGGGAATGATCCTGACGAAGAGACGGAGGGAACTGCTGGACGGGAAGAGAAGCGATCGTCTCTCACACCAGGCTGAGATGCTTTATATCATTCCAGTGTAAAATTCATTATCTATAAAAATATTGAGATTTACTTCATATAACATGTGTGTTAAAAACTGCAGATGTCCGTCGCGGTCAGCACTGCGTATAAATATAGTGTATAAAATAAGGCAGCAGTCTCGTCAGCAGATCGACTCCGAGGGAAACGCTGGACAGTCTTCAGTGGGAGCAGAACGCCTCAGAACATCCTCAGTCCTGATCGGCTGTGGCGTCTGGATCGCTTCTTCACTAGCGGACATGATTCTCATCATCAGTTATTAATGATAGACGGGAGGAGAGTAACGAGCCGGAGGAGCCGCGTCTCGACCGTCACTCCGGCGGCCTCAGGCTCCGCAGCTTCTGCTCATCCAAACCCTTCCAGTACTTGAAGTTGTTGTCCAGATGCTGCATTAGATTGGGCAGATCGGCAAACGCTGGGAACAGAGGAACACGCATCACTTCATATCAACATCTCACACACAAATAATTAAAGGAGAAGAGCGCTCAATCTGACCGATAATTAAAGGAGAAGAGCGCTCAATCTGACCGATAATTAAAGGAGAAGTGCACTCAATCTGACCGATAATTAAAGGAGAAGTGCGCTCAATCCGACCGATAATTAAAGGAGAAGAGCGCTCAATCTGACCGATAATTAAAGGAGAAGTGCGCTCAATCTGACCGATAATTAAAGAAGTGCGCTCAATCTGACCGATAATTAAAGAAGTGCGCTCAATCTGACCGATAATTAAAGGAGAAGAGCACTCAATCTGACCGATAATTAAAGGAGAAGTGCGCTCAATCTGACCGATAATTAAAGGAGAAAAGCGCTCAATCTGACCGATAATTAAAGGAGAAGTGCGCTCAATCTGACCGATAATTAAAGGAGAAGAGCGCTCAATCTGACCGATAATTAAAGGAGAAGAGCGCTCAATCTGACCGATAATTAAAGGAGAAGTGCGCTCAATCTGACCGATAATTAAAGAAGTGCGCTCAATCTGACCGATAATTAAAGGAGAAGAGCGCTCAATCTGACCGATAATTAAAGGAGAAGAGCGCTCAATCTGACCGATAATTAAAGGAGAAGAGCGCTCAATCTGACCGATAATTAAAGGAGAAGTGCGCTCAATCTGACCGATAATTAAAGGAGAAGTGCACTCAATCTGACCGATAATTAAAGGAGAAGAGCGCTCAATCTGACCGATAATTAAAGGAGAAGTGCGCTCAATCTGACCGATAATTAAAGAAGTGCGCTCAATCTGACCGATAATTAAAGGAGAAGAGCGCTCAATCTGACCGATAATTAAAGGAGAAGAGCGCTCAATCTGACCGATAATTAAAGGAGAAGTGCGCTCAATCTGACCGATAATTAAAGGAGAAGTGCGCTCAATCTGACCGATAATTAAAGGAGAAGTGCGCTCAATCTGACCGATAATTAAAGGAGAAGTGCGCTCAATCTGACCGATAATTAAAGGAGAAGAGCGCTCAATCTGACCGATAATTAAAGGAGAAGAGCGCTCAATCTGACCGATAATTAAAGGAGAAGTGCGCTCAATCTGACCGATAATTAAAGGAGAAGTGCGCTCAATCTGACCGATAATTAAAGGAGAAGTGCGCTCAATCTGACCGATAATTAAAGGAGAAGAGCGCTCAATCTGACCGATAATTAAAGGAGAAGTGCGCTCAATCTGACCGATAATTAAAGGAGAAGTGCGCTCAATCTGACCGATAATTAAAGGAGAAGTGCGCTCAATCTGACCGATAATTAAAGGAGAAGTGCGCTCAATCTGACCGATAATTAAAGGAGAAGAGCGCTCAATCTGACCGATAATTAAAGGAGAAGTGCGCTCAATCTGACCGATAATTAAAGGAGAAGTGCGCTCAATCTGACCGATAATTAAAGGAGAAGTGCGCTCAATCTGACCGATAATTAAAGGAGAAGTGCGCTCAATCTGACCGATAATTAAAGGAGAAGTGCGCTCAATCTGACCGATAATTAAAGGAGAAGTGCGCTCAATCTGACCGATAATTAAAGGAGAAGTGCGCTCAATCTGACCGATAATTAAAGGAGAAGAGCGCTCAATCTGACCGATAATTAAAGGAGAAGAGCGCTCAATCTGACCGATAATTAAAGGAGAAGTGCGCTCAATCTGACCGATAATTAAAGGAGAAGAGCGCTCAATCTGACCGATAATTAAAGGAGAAGAGCGCTCAATCTGACCGATAATTAAAGGAGAAGAGCGCTCAATCTAACCGATAATTAAAGGAGAAGTGCGCTCAATCTGACCGATAATTAAAGGAGAAGAGCGCTCAATCTGACCGATAATTAAAGGAGAAGAGCGCTCAATCTGACCGATAATTAAAGGAGAAGAGCGCTCAATCTGACCGATAATTAAAGGAGAAGAGCGCTCAATCTGACCGATAATTAAAGGAGAAGAGCGCTCAATCTGACCGATAATTAAAGGAGAAGAGCGCTCAATCTGACCGATAATTAAAGGAGAAGTGCGCTCAATCTGACCGATAATTAAAGGAGAAGAGCGCTCAATCTGACCGATAATAAAAGGAGAAGTGCGCTCAATCTGACCGATAATTAAAGGAGAAGTGCGCTCAATCTGACCGATAATTAAAGGAGAAGTGCGCTCAATCTGACCGATAATTAAAGGAGAAGAGCGCTCAATCTGACCGATAATTAAAGGAGAAGTGCGCTCAATCTGACCGATAATTAAAGGAGAAGTGCGCTCAATCTGACCGATAATTAAAGGAGAAGTGCACTCAATCTGACCGATAATTAAAGGAGAAGTGCGCTCAATCTGACCGATAATTAAAGAAGAAGAGCGCTCAATCTGACCGATAATTAAAGGAGAAGTGCGCTCAATCTGACCGATAATTAAAGGAGAAGTGCGCTCAATCTGACCGATAATTAAAGGAGAAGAGCGCTCAATCTGACCGATAATTAAAGGAGAAGAGCGCTCAATCTGACCGATAATTAAAGGAGAAGTGCACTCAATCTGACCGATAATTAAAGGAGAAGTGCGCTCAATCTGACCGATAATTAAAGGAGAAGAGCGCTCAATCTGACCGATAATTAAAGGAGAAGTGCACTCAATCTGACCGATAATTAAAGGAGAAGTGCACTCAATCTGACCGATAATTAAAGGAGAAGTGCGCTCAATCTGACCGATAATTAAAGGAGAAGTGCGCTCAATCTGACCGATAATTAAAGGAGAAGTGCGCTCAATCTGACCGATAATTAAAGGAGAAGTGCGCTCAATCTGACCGATAATTAAAGGAGAAGAGCGCTCAATCTGACCGATAATTAAAGGAGAAGAGCGCTCAATCTGACCGATAATTAAAGGAGAAGAGCGCTCAATCTGACCGATAATTAAAGGAGAAGTGCGCTCAATCTGACCGATAATTAAAGGAGAATAGCGCTCAATCTGACCGATAATTAAAGGAGAAGTGCGCTCAATCTGACCGATAATTAAAGGAGAAGAGCGCTCAATCTGACCGATAATTAAAGGAGAAGTGCGCTCAATCTGACCGATAATTAAAGGAGAAGAGCGCTCAATCTGACCGATAATTAAAGGAGAAGTGCGCTCAATCTGACCGATAATTAAAGGAGAAGAGCGCTCAATCTGACCGATAATTAAAGGAGAAGTGCGCTCAATCTGACCGATAATTAAAGGAGAAGAGCGCTCAATCTGACCGATAATTAAAGGAGAAGTGCGCTCAATCTGACCGATAATTAAAGGAGAAGTGCGCTCAATCTGACCGATAATTAAAGGAGAAGAGCGCTCAATCTGACCGATAATTAAAGGAGAAGTGCGCTCAATCTGACCGATAATTAAAGGAGAAGTGCGCTCAATCTGACCGATAATTAAAGGAGAAGAGCGCTCAATCTGACCGATAATTAAAGGAGAAGTGCGCTCAATCTGACCGATAATTAAAGGAGAAGTGCGCTCAATCTGACCGATAATTAAAGGAGAAGTGCGCTCAATCGGAGGCGTCTTTACCGTCCCAGGCGTCAAACATGTCCGTGATGAAGTAATCGATGAAGGAGATCTGGGATTTGGGAATACTGCAGGTGTGGCGATCGAACACGGGCATCACCACCGGCAAACCCTGCTGCTTCTCCTCATCCGTCTGCAAACACACACACACACACACACACACACACTGAGCTTCTGCTGCTTCTCCTCTAGAGTGCGGATCGGGCCGACTTTTTCAGTCCGAGCCCGGCCCGCGTCCGACAGAGCAGTAACCGAACCCGACCCGAGCCCGACAGGCATCAAGATATTTATGTTCGAGCCCGACCCGAGACCGGCAGTTAAAATCCCATTTTTTTCTCATATTAATGACAATTGTACGTTTGTTTGTGTGGAAAGCCCGCTTTTATTAAGCAACTGTAGGAAGGCAATCGGAAATGTCAACAGGACAAGCGCATCAGCGCGCGGAGCAACAAGCGCTCTTAACACCTGGCGCGCACACATTATGCACGCGTTTCGTTGTCACGGCTACATAAACAAATGTCCGCACACAGGAAGACGGATGTTATGGTAATATTTTACATCTATTTTAATCACAAAAACGAACGTTTGCATCAAGTGAAAGCATCAGGCACATCGGCTACCTACATAAGCTTTTTTAAATTTAAAATGTTCAATGCCTTATCGCGCTGATGTGACCGAGCCCGACCCGAACCCGAACATCATTTCTAAATATCTGTCCGAACCCGGCCCGGCCCATCGGGTACCGGCGGGTCCCGTCGGGCTCGGGTCGGGTATCCATCCTCTATTCTCCTCATCCGTCTGCAAACGTACACACACACACACACACACTGAGCTTCTGCTGCTTCTCGTCATCCGTCTGCAAACACACACACACACACACTAAGCTTCTGCTGCTTCTCCTCATCCGTCTGCAAACACACACACACACACACTGAGCTTCTGCTGCTTCTCCTCATCCGTCTGCAAACACACACACAAAGCTTCTGCTGCTTCTCCTCATCCGTCTGCAAACACACACACACACACACACACACACTGAGCTTCTGCTGCTTCTCCTCATCCGTCTGCAAACGTACACACACACACACACACACTGAGCTTCTGCTGCTTCTCCTCATCCGTCTGCAAACGTACACACACACACACACACACACACTGAGCTTCTGCTGCTTCTCCTCATCCGTCTGCAAACACACACACACACACACACACACACACTGAGCTTCTGCTGCTTCTCCTCATCAGTCTGCAAACACACACACACACACACACACACACTGAGCTTCTGCTGCTTCTCCTCATCAGTCTGCAAACACACACACACACACACACACACACTGAGCTTCTGCTGCTTCTCCTCATCAGTCTGCAAACACACACACACACACACACACACTGAGCTTCTGCTGCTTCTCCTCATCCGTCTGCAAACGTACACACACACACACACACACTGAGCTTCTGCTGCTTCTCCTCATCCGTCTGCAAACGTACACACACACACACACACACTGAGCTTCTGCTGCTTCTCCTCATCAGTCTGCAAACACACACACACACACACTGAGCTTCTGCTGCTTCTCCTCATCCGTCTGCAAACACACACACACACACACACTGAGCTTCTGCTGCTTCTCCTCATCCGTCTGCAAACGTACACACACACACACACACACTGAGCTTCTGCTGCTTCTCCTCATCCGTCTGCAAACGTACACACACACACACACACACACACTGAGCTTCTGCTGCTTCTCCTCATCCGTCTGCAAACACACACACACACACACACACACACACTGAGCTTCTGCTGCTTCTCCTCATCAGTCTGCAAACACACACACACACACACACACACACTGAGCTTCTGCTGCTTCTCCTCATCAGTCTGCAAACACACACACACACACACACACACACTGAGCTTCTGCTGCTTCTCCTCATCAGTCTGCAAACACACACACACACACACACACACTGAGCTTCTGCTGCTTCTCCTCATCCGTCTGCAAACGTACACACACACACACACACACTGAGCTTCTGCTGCTTCTCCTCATCCGTCTGCAAACGTACACACACACACACACACACTGAGCTTCTGCTGCTTCTCCTCATCAGTCTGCAAACACACACACACACACACACACACTGAGCTTCTGCTGCTTCTCCTCATCCGTCTGCAAACACACACACACACACACACACACTGAGCTTCTGCTGCTTCTCCTCATCCGTCTGCAAACGTACACACACACACACACACACACACTGAGCTTCTGCTGCTTCTCCTCATCCGTCTGCAAACACACACACACACACACACACACACACACACACACACTGAGCTTCTGCTGCTTCTCCTCATCCGTCTGCAAACACACACACACACACACACACACACACACACACACTGAGCTTCTGCTGCTTCTCCTCATCCGTCTGCAAACACACACACACACACACACACACACACACACACTGAGCTTCTGCTGCTTCTCCTCATCCGTCTGCAAACACACACACACACACACACACACACACACACACACACACCTGAGCGAAGTACTCCTCTGAGATGCGTCCGGCCCACTCCACACACAGCTCCAGCGGGCGGCACGGGTTCGAGATGTCGGCACACTTGATCAACATCCGCTTCACCAGCATCCGGTTCTCTGGAGCCGTGAGGATGTTCTTCACTGAGTCCTCGTCTCCGCTGCCCTACACACACACACACACACACACACATATATAGATCAGGAATATTAGTGTATTAGTGTAGTGAATTTTTTCCAATTAGGCCAATACCCTCTCCTTCTAAACATCCAAAAAAAGAGCCATCAAATTCTGGAAACACGTGTGTGTGTGTGTGTGTGTGTGTGTGTGTCTCACCTCGTTCTCCTCCAGTGCCGCCAGCGGTTTGTTGATACTGTTGACGAACTTGTTGACGTGCTCAAAGTGTTTGGTCATTTCAGTGGCGAGAACCATGTCGATGACGGCCTGCCGGAGCGTGCGGTACTCGTTCCTGTGTGTGTGTGAGAGAGAGAGAGAGAGAGAGAGAGAGAGAGAGTTTATACTTTAGCGTTGGACAGGGTTTGTGCTAACACCCGCATTAGTAACGCTGTAAATCACGAGCCAATCTGGCGTTACTCATTATGTTTCCTCAGTTTGCAGGGAAGTTCATGAACAGATTTAGAGCAAATACTTGTGTGTCATCATTATATATTAAATACAGAGTATTGCTCAGAATAGTGTTAATTTCGTCAGACGAGACGAGACGAAATATGTTCGTCAACGACTTTTTTTTCCATGACTAAGACGAGACGATGACGAGACTGCACTACTGTTCAAAAACGCTGACTAAGACTAAATTAACATGCATTATTGTTGACGAAAAAAGACGAGACGAAAATGTTTTGCATAAAATAGAAAATAAGATAAAATCTCTCTTCATTTTCGTCTACAATCGTCTCTGCTTTTTCATCAGCTGTTACGCCTTTAAAATATTCCGAATGAGTTCGCGCTGTTGCAAAAAAATAGCCTCCTGGAAGTTCCGGGAGTCTCCCGCATATTGATAGCGGCTCACTGATTGCCCACGAATTAGTTAAAATCTCCGGAATCTAGAGCGAGCGCGCCCGCGAGACAGAGACTGTGCTCCAAACCGCGTAGCGCGTGCACGGCGGAGAGAGAGCAAGAGACCGCGCGTGTGCCTCATGAAGTATCATCATGAAAAAAACTGAGCACCGGGGTGCACCCCCAAACCTGAAACGTCTTCCCGCGCCTTTGTAACTTCAGTCGTCTGTTGGGCCCCAGCTTTTGAATTGTGTTGGTTAAAATAAAATACTCTTCAGAACAGGTTCATCATTTGTAAATGTGTCTCCTCAGAAATTGAAAACCAGACATGTTTAACAGTTGCATTCAACAAAAATCATTCAACAAGTGTATTTTGTCAGGTTCTGACATTTAACCAATATTTGAGATATGTGAAACACTTTTATACTGAAATGTTAATCAGAAATAATCTCAGTAATAATGTGTTATTAAAAAAAAAGACTATTTTTTTTACTAAAACTTGACTAAAATGAAAACACTTTTAGTCAACTAAAACTTGACAAAGATACCTTAAGTTCTCTTTTGACTAAAACTAGACTAACAAAAAAAGATATGTGAATGACTAAATATGACTAAGACTAACAAGGACATTTGGCACAAGACTAAGACTAAATTAAAAATAGGTGACAAAATTAACACTACATCTGTACAACCGTCTCTGACATCACCTCTCCATGTTCTTGAAGATGTTGCACTTGTCGTCTCGCGTGGTGATCTGGAACGCTAGCGCCGCGTGATGCGACTCCAGCACTGCGGTGTCGTTGTACAGGATGGCGAGATCACTTCCTGCATTACACAGGAAGGAGTTTGTGCGGCCCGGATGGTCCACATCATGAACCGCAGCCGCGATCAGGGCCGCCACCTCGTCTATGGGGTCCAGACTTTGCTGAGAAACACACACACGTAAAGCGTCATGAAGTGTGTGACAGGATCTCATCACATAGTCAACAACACTAGCTAACTGGAGTGACTGTTTAGAGTGTGTGTGTGTGTGTGTGTGTGTGTGTGTGTGTGTGTGTGTGTGTGTGTGTGTGTGTGTGTGTGTGAGTACTTGAGTTCACCTTGACGCGCTCCTTGCACAGGAAGTAAGCTGTGGCGTGCAGCACATCAGCGGCATGAGAGGAGTTGTGGTACGAGTTGCTGGAGTGATAATTGGCCTCGAGGATCTGAAGCCACGAGCGCAGCGTCGCCTCGGGACAGTTGAGGAACTCACACACACCGAAGCGAGAGAAGATCTTCAACCCCAGGAACAGCAGAGGCCTGGAGACACACACAGGGAAGCATTAGGACTGTCACATGACACACACACACACACACACGGACAGAGTCTCTAGCAACACTGCGTGTGTGTGTGTGTGCAAGTGTGTTTTTGTGTGTTTGAGCATGTGTGAGTCTGTGTGAGTGTGTTTGTGCATGTGTGTGTGTTTGAGCACGTGTCCGTGAGTGTGCGTGTGTGTGTCAGTGTGTGTGTGTGTGTGTGTGTGTGCGCGTGAGCTTCACCGCTTCATGGTGGCCGACTCTAGGCTGAAAATATCAAAGTCCCATGAGTCTTCGTTTTCCATCGTCTGAGCAATGCATGGTGGGATATCGTTTAGGGACAGTGGTGTGGTCAGGTGACTCGGGATGTGATGCACCTCTGAAACACATTGTGTGTGTGTGAGAGAACCATTGCACAGGAACAGGGTCGAAGGTCAGAAAGAGGTGAACTCGGCTTACGTTTAGAGGCGAAGATGTACTCGTTCCCTGATAACCTGCGCAGTCCGTCCTGCAGGAGAGAGAGCAGAGTCAACATCGGACACACACACACACACACACACACACACAGTCCGTCCTGCAGGAGAGAGCGGGGGGCGGGGGGGGGGGGGGCTTGTTTGTTTGATAGACTACAGGCTCTGTACTAAATTTAATAATTATTTATTAAACACTAAATATTAAAGTTAAATAACAATCAATTTTAATATATAAATATCCAGCTTTACAAAATAACAGTTCCAATGTGCAATTTTAACAAGCTATACAAATATAGACCCTAGCCGACCCTACCCTAGCCGAGCCCGACCCTAGCCGACCCTACCCTACCCTAGCCCGACCCTAGCCGAGCCCAACCCTACCCTACCCGACCCTAGCCCGACCCTACCCTTCCCTAGCCGAGCCCAACCCTACCCTACCCGACCCTAGCCCGACCCTACCCTTCCCTAGCCGAGCCCAACCCTACCCTACCCGACCCTAGCCCGACCCAATCCGACCCTAGCCGAGCCTACCCTAGCCTAGCCCGACCCTACCCTACCCTAGCCGAGCCCAACCCTACCCTAGCCGAGCCCGACCCTACCCGACCCAATCCGACCCTAGCCGAGCCCGACCCTACCCGACCCAATCCGACCCTAGCCGAGCCCGACCCTACCCTACCCGAGCCCGACCCTACCCGAGCCCGACCCTACCCGAGCCCGACCCTAGCCGAGCCCGACTCAGACCCTACCCGACCCTAGCCGAGCCCGACCCTACCCAAGCCCTACCCTAGCCGAGCCCGACTCAGACCCGACCCTAGCCGAGCCCGACCCTACCCTAGCCCGACCCTAGCCGAGCCCGACTCAGACCCTACCAGACCCTAGCCGAGCCCGACCCTACCCGAGCCCGACCCTACCCGAGCCCGACTCAGACCCTACCCGACCCTAGCCGAGCCCGACCCTACCCTACCCAAGTCCGACCCTAGCCGAGCCCGACTCAGACCCTAGCCGAGCCCGACCCTACCCGAGCCTACCCGACCCTAGCCGAGCCCGACTCAGACCCTACCCGACCCTAGCCGAGCCCGACCCTACTCAAGCCCGACCCTAGCCGAGCCCGACTCAGACCCTACCCTACCCGAGCCCAACCCTACCCTAGCCAAGCCCGACCCTACCCAGACCCTACCCGAGCCCGACTCAGACCCTACCCGAGCCCGACCCTACCCAGACCCTACCCGAGCCCGACTCAGACCCTACCTGAGCCCGACCCTACCCAGACCCTACCAGAGCCCGACCCTACCCGGGCCCGACCCTACCAGAGCCCGACCCTACCCGAGCCCGACCCTACCCAGACCCTACCCGAGCCCGACCCTACCCAGACCCTACCCGAGCCCGACTCAGACCCTACCCGAGCCCGACCCTACCCAGACCCTACCCGAGCCCGACTCAGACCCTACCCGAGCCCGACTCAGACCCTACCCGAGCCCGACTCAGACCCTACCCGAGCCCGACTCAGACCCTACCCGAGCCCGACTCAGACCCTACCCGAGCCCGACTCAGACCCTACCCGACCCTACCCGAGCGCGACTCAGATCCTACCCGAGCCCGACCCTACCCGAGCCCGACTCAGACCCTACCCGAGCCCGACTCAGACCCTACCCGACCCTATCCGAGCCCGACCCGAGCCCGACCCAGACCCTACCCGAGCCCGACTCAGACCCTACCCGGCCCTACCCGAGCCAGACCCTACCCGAGCCCGCGACTCAGACCCGAGCCCGACCCTGCGTGACTCAGACCCTACCCGAGCCCGACTCAGACCCTACCCGACCCTACCCAAGCCCGACTCAGACCCTACCCGACCCTATCCGAGCGCGTCCCTACCCGAGCCCGACTCAGACCCTACCCGAGCCCGACTCAGACCCTACCCGACCCTACCCAAGCCCGACTCAGACCCTACCCGACCCTATCCGACCACGTCCCTACCCGAGCGCGACTCATACCCTACCCAGACCCTACCCGAGCGCATCCCTACCCGAGCCCGACCCTACCAGAGCGCGACTCAGACCCTACCCGACCCAAGCCCTACCCGAGACCGACCCAAGCCCTACCCGAGCCCGACTCAGACCCTACCCGACTCAGATCCTACCCGACCCAAGCCCTACCCAAGCCCTACCCGAGCCCGACCCTACCCGAACCCGACTCAGACCCTACCCGACCCTATCCAAGCCCGACCCTATCCGACCCAGACTCTACCCGACCCTATCCGAGCCCGACCCTATCCGACCCTATCCGACCCTACCCGAGCCTGACTCAGGCCCTACCCGACCCAGGCCCGACAATTATGAGCCCGATTTAAACCCGACCATTTTTTAATACGTGGGTCGTTATAACTGACGTTCTCAACTTTCTCCTGCCCGCAAAAAGATTTTTTTTCTGTACCTCCATGAAATACCTTCAAGTTAGCCTACCTGTCGCCACCATACACATCAGCATAAATGCTCCTGATATATTATTTGTTATTAAACCATTAACATTCACAAACGTCAATTTAACATAAAAGCGAGCAGGCTGCGTGCATGGTTTGCCATGACTGAATGCGCGCAAAGTGCGCTCCCTTAATAATTCCTATAAAGCTGACATCAGTTCATCGTGATCTCACACATCTCTGTTATTATCAATGAAGCTGACTGCACAATGAATCTTTCATAATATCTTTTATAATCAGAGGATTTGCCAGCATGCAGAATTCAGCACTGAACAGAAAGTCCGTTTTGAGAGCTGAGGGGATTCTGTCTTAAATGATAATGATGCTGCTTTGTTTGTTGTTTAAATGACAAACACAATATTGCAGTGTTTATTCTAATGATTTATGGGTGCACATCATTATTGTGTTAATAATGTTGAGTGAGAATAAGTTCCTCTTGCAGCATCTCTTCTCTTCTCTGATGATGTGGGCGGGGCTATAACCTGTCACTCACATGAGATCAGCCAATAGCAAACCACAACCATCCAATCATCTCCCCACAGACACAATCAAGCCCCGCCCACATGTGTTTTTGCTCCTGCAGCGCTTCTCTCGATATACGGCACAACAGAGGAGAGAAGACCAGCACTACTTCTCTTCCGTTGGAATTTAAATCTCTGAATCCATGTAAAGTGGTGACGTCTATAGGCGATGAGACTCACGGTCATTAATCCGCCCACCAGGTCGTTAGTGTGCGGGTCTTCCTCGTTAGTGCCGAGCTGAGGAGAGTATAACTCTGTGGTCCTCAGAATCTCCAGCACTCGGTCCAGCGCTTCGGCCACCGGCATCGGACTGCTCTCCTGAGCCGCGTTGATGATGTTTATCACCTGCACACACACACACACACACACACACACACACACACAGCAGACTTAACTCATGAGCCTACAGAACACGCACTCACTCATGAGCCTACAGAACACTCACTCTCACACACACACGAGCCTACAGAACACACACACACAAGCCTACAGAACACACACTCACTCACTCGCACACACGAGCCTACAGAACACACACACACGAGCCTACAGAACACACACTCACTCACTCACTCACTCACACGAGCCTACAGAACACACACTACCTTAGTGATGGGAGCTTCAATAGTCATGGAATGAATTCTGGCCATAGACGAGTGTCTCCTCTGGGAACTTCCTGCTAAATACAAGAAGAAAACACTGTATGATGCACTGACATGCGCAGGGGTCAGAGGTCAAGGGATAGTCATGGTTCTCGTATTAACGGACACTTTTACGACTGTCAGTCTCCTCTTATAAAACACTTGTTATAGCTGACCCTAAATAAGCTCAATCTAAAATCTGTGTCATGCACACGTTGAAGAGGAGCGTCTGGTGTGACAAGCTCAGACTGAACAGTGAGGGAGGGGCTCTGAGTTAGGGGAGGGGCTCTGAGTTAGGGGAGGGGCTCTGAGTTAGGGGAGGGGCTCTGAGTTAGGGGAGGGGCTCTGAGTTAGGGGAGGGGTTTGAGGGTTAGGGGTCAGCAGTGTCGTCTCACCATCACTTCCTCTAGAGGTCGTCGAGCGAACGTCCAGCGATCCTTTCCTGCGGTCCTTGTGTTTGCTGAACTGCTGAATATCTGACACACAATGACAACAGCAACAAGACATAGTAAAGAGAGTAACGAGAGTGTAATGAGCGTAACGAGAGTGTAAAGAGAGTAACGAGAGTGTAAAGAGCGTAACGAGAGTGTAAAGAGCGTAACGAGAGTGTAAAGAGCGTAACGAGAGTGTAAAGAGCGTAACGAGAGTGTAAAGAGAGTAACGAGAGTGTAAAGAGAGTAACGAGAGTGTAAAGAGAGTAACGAGAGTGTAAAGAGCGTAAAGAGAGTAACGAGAGTGTAAAGAGAGTAACGAGAGTGTAAAGAGAGTAACGAGAGTGTAAAGAGCGTAACGAGAGTGTAAACAGTGTAAAG
>NC_136883.1:38699500-38702000 GCF_949152265.1 Phoxinus phoxinus | reverse complement strand
TCACAACCGACTCCGTGTGTGACACTGCCCTTCACAAGCCCGACTCCGTGTGTGACACTGCCCTTCACAACCGACTCCGTGTGTGTGACACTGCCCTTCACAACCGACTCCGTGTGTGACACTACCCTTCACAACCGACTCCGTGTGTGACACTGCCCTTCACAACCGACTCCGTGTGTGACACTGCCCTTCACAACCGACTCCGTGTGTGACACTGCCCTTCACAACCGACTCCGTGTGTGACACTGCCCTTCACAACCGACTCCGTGTGTGACACTCCCCTTCACAACCGACTCCGTGTGTGACACTGCCCTTCACAACCGACTCCGTGTGTGTGACACTGCCCTTCACAACCGACTCCGTGTGTGACACTGCCCTTCACAACCGACTCCGTGTGTGACACTGCCCTTCACAACCGACTCCGTGTGTGACACTGCCCTTCACAACCGACTCCGTGTGTGACACTGCCCTTCACAACCGACTCCGTGTGTGACACTGCCTTTCACAACCGACTCCGTGTGTGACACTGCCCTTCACAACCGACTCCGTGTGTGACACTACCCTTCACAACCGACTCCGTGTGTGACACTACCCTTCACAACCGACTCCGTGTGTGACACTGCCCACTGCCCTTCACAACCGACTCCGTGTGTGACACTGCCCTTCACAACCGACTCCGTGTGTGACACTGCCCTTCACAGCCGACTCCGTGTGTGACACTGCCCTTCACAGCCGACTCCGTGTGTGACACTGCCCTTCACAACCGACTCCGTGTGTGACACTGCCCTTCACAACCGACTCCGTGTGTGACACTGCCCTTCACAACCGACTCCGTGTGTGACACTGCCCTTCACAACCGACTCCGTGTGTGACACTCCCCTTCACAACCGACTCCGTGTGTGACACTGCCCTTCACAACCGACTCCGTGTGTGACACTGCCCTTCACAACCGACTCCGTGTGTGTGACACTGCCCTTCACAACCGACTCCGTGTGACACTGCCCTTCACAACCGACTCCGTGTGTGACACTGCCCTTCACAACCGACTCCGTGTGTGACACTGCCCTTCACAAGCCGACTCCGTGTGTGTGACACTGCCCTTCACAACCGACTCCGTGTGTGACACTGCCCTTCACAACCGACTCCGTGTGTGTGACACTGCCCTTCACAACCGACTCCGTGTGTGACACTGCCCTTCACAACCGACTCCGTGTGTGACACTGCCCTTCACAACCGACTCCGTGTGTGACACTGCCCTTCACAACCGACTCCGTGTGTGACACTGCCCTTCACAACCGACTCCGTGTGTGACACTGCCCTTCACAACCGACTCCGTGTGTGACACTGCCCTTCACAACCGACTCCGTGTGTGACACTGCCCTTCACAACCGACTCCGTGTGTGACACTGCCCTTCACAACCGACTCCGTGTGTGTGACACTGCCCTTCACAACCGACTCCGTGTGTGACACTGCCCTTCACAACCGACTCCGTGTGTGACACTCCCCTTCACAACCGACTCCGTGTGTGTGACACTGCCCTTCACAACCGACTCCGTGTGTGACACTGCCCTTCACAACCGACTCCGTGTGTGACACTGCCCTTCACAACCGACTCCGTGTGTGACACTGCCCTTCACAACCGACTCCGTGTGTGTGACACTGCCCTTCACAACCGACTCCGTGTGTGACACTGCCCTTCACAACCGACTCCGTGTGTGACACTGCCCTTCACAACCGACTCCGTGTGTGTGACACTGCCCTTCACAACCGACTCCGTGTGTGACACTGCCCTTCACAACCGACTCCGTGTGTGACACTGCCCTTCACAACCGACTCCGTGTGTGACACTGCCCTTCACAACCGACTCCGTGTGTGACACTGCCCTTCACAACCGACTCCGTGTGTGACACTGCCCTTCACAACCGACTCCGTGTGTGACACTGGCCTTCACAACCGACTCCGTGTGTGACACTGCCCTTCACAACCGACTCCGTGTGTGACACTGCCCTTCACAACCGACTCCGTGTGTGACACTGCCCTTCACAACCGACTCCGTGTGTGACACTCCCCTTCACAACCGACTCCGTGTGTGACAGTCGATCGCAGGACAGGAGTCGCTTCTCAACTTACACTTCACTTCTGTTGAGGATGTAGTGTAATTATATACCGTAATTTCCAGAATATAAGTCGCACAATTTTTTCATAGTTTGGCTGGTCCTGCGATTTATATATCAACATTAATTGATACTGACTGCGTTGAAGCAAGAGAAAGCATTACCGTCTGCAGCCGCAAGAGGGCGCTCTAGTTAGCGGAGTTGTTCAGAAGCGACACCGAGGAAGAACTCGATGGATTCAGTGTTGAGGAGTGAGATCGGGAGCTGGTGAACTTGCTGACCGGTAACTTGCTGGACTTGCTGGCTAATGTTAGTTTAGCATATTCAGCCTCAGGTGTGCTTTATGCTGTTGTGTCGCTGAATAACTGATAATGTGTTACGCTAA
>NC_136883.1:38687000-38692000 GCF_949152265.1 Phoxinus phoxinus | reverse complement strand
AGTTATCCTCTAAAGTTGTTCTTTTAGAGATGAAAGTTATCCTCTGTTTTCAGGCAGGGAAGAATAGCATTACGTGCTAGTTATTTTGGTTTATCCTCTGTTCACAGAGAAGGATTAGCATTACGTGCTAGTTATTTTGTTTATCCTTTGTTTCACAGAGAAGTTTAGCATTACGCTAATATTTTGGTATCCTCTGTTCTCAGACAGGGAAGAATAGCATTACGTGCTAATATTTTGTTTTTGTTGGTATCCTCTGTTCTCAGGCAGGGAAGAATAGCATTACGTGCTAATATTTAGTTTTCCTCTACGTTTGCTAGAGACGGTTATCCTATGTGTAGTCATAGAAGTTTAATCCTCTGTTCAGGCAGGGAAGGTTAGCATTACGTGCTAATATTTTGTTTTTGTTTTCCTCTGTTATTGTAGGCAGGGAAGAGTGAAAGTGTTGGTAATTTGGAAGGTTAACAATAGTTCACAAGTGTACCCTCTTGATCAGAGAAGTTTTAGTGTTTGTTGGTGTGGTGTTGGAAGGTTAACAATAGCTAAGTGGTGTGTGTTGATCAGAGAAGTTTTAGTGTTTTACTATTTTTTAGTTTGTGGTAACAAAGAACCATCACAAAATGGTTAGAAAAAATGCTAAGCTGGTTCCCACAACTGAAAAAAATGGTCTAGCAACTCCTTTGTGGTCAGACAGCGAATTCAAATCACTGTTAGGAGTACAAATGAACCTAATAGTCACTGAGAAAGTTAGACAAGAACTAACGCAGAAATATGAGATTCATCCAGACAAGACTTGGTCAATAGATGAGTGTAAAAAGGTTCTTGGAGCAAGTATCCGCAAGAAAAATGTGAAGGGTATAATCTGTTGCCACAGAGAATTGGGTTTAGCACTAGCTACACAGCAGTCTCAGCGTAACTCCGAGCTTGAGGAAGAAAACAAAGATCTACGAGCTAGAGTTTCCTCTTTGACTAAGAAATTGAACCGCAACAAAGCTATAGGAAAAACTGATGTAGAAGAAGTTAGTCAGCCTGATAACAGTTATCCTGACTTACAAGCTTTCTTTGAAACAGATGTAGCCATCCAATCAGTAACTAATGAGCCTGTAAGTTCTGTAAGAGTATGTGGTGCTAGGAGAAGATCTCAGGGAACTGAGGGAACTGAAAGTGTTCCTCCCAACCCTTCTGTTGTCCAAATACAAACTGTTGCAAAAGCGCTAGGACCAAAAGATATAGAGAGACTATCTCAGAGCTTACCTCCAGCACGCACAAATTTTTCTGAATTTAGAAGGGCATTGGTCAGCAAAATGCGTCTTTACGACATGTGTCTGCCAGAAGTCACACAGCTGATGTCACAAGTTTTAACTGAATCTGAATTCAACAATTTTGAGTCTGCTGTTACTTCTGAACTGCTACATGCCAGTAAAAGTGATTTGAGAGAAGGTGTCTTGAAAATTCTTAAGAATATCCTGGGACCCAAAATAGATTGGTCTAGAATTACTAGCTGTGTACAAAAGAAAGAAGAAACTGTGAGTGAATATACTGAGAGGTTTTGTCAATCATCTGTAACTTACAGTGGAATCGTTGATGACCGTGAAAGTGTGCTAGATGATAAAGGACCCCTAGTTCGCATCTGGGCAGATGGCCTGGTAGCTGAGTACAGAAGAGCTTTGCCATTCCTAGATCTAACTTGGTCTAACAGAACTCTCAGAAGTAACTTAGAAAGGTTGGCTACATGGGAACGAGATGCTGTTGTTAAAGACAAAGTGAGAGTAGCCGCCGCTACATTTAGCACTGCAAACCAAGAAAACAGGTGGTCTAAAAAAGAAGGCAAATGCCACTACTGTGGAAAATTAGGACATTGGGAAAAAGAGTGTAGGAAGAAGTTGCAAGATACAAAAAGAAATGCTATGCATAATTCTGCTCCTTCTCAGCCTGCTTACAACCCTGAAGCAGTTCCGCAAGTGTCCACTGAAGCTTTAGGACAGCTCGTTCAGGCTCTTCTAAGAGCACAACAAGACCAGGAAAAAAACTAATTGTTGGGGCTGTGAGTAGCTACCTTTCCCCTGTAATCCATCACAATGACAAAAGACTTTTTGTGAAAGGTAGCATAAAAGAGAAAGAGATTGACTTTTTGCTTGATACAGGTGCAGAAATTACAGTAATTCCTACAAAATTGGCTAAAGGTTTAAACATTCCGTACCAGAAAACCAAACTTTGTTTAACTGGCGTAATAGGTGAAGATTCTGTTTTGTATGAAACCCCGCCCATAGAGGTACAATTTGGCCCGAAAACTCTGACTACAAAATTGCTATGTGCTCCATTGAATACAGGTGCCATTTTAGGCATGGATCTCCTGAGACAAGTACATCTAACTTTAGACATGTCCTCAGAATCTGCTAGCATTAAAATTTCCTCAGCACAAGTTTCTACCAATAATGTAATCCCTCCAGAGTATGCTTTCTTACAGAATCATCCAATATGGGCTAAAGACAAAGATGATTGTGGTTTGTTGACAGGTGTAGAACCAGTTAAATTGACAGGGACTCCACCTCCGGTCACCAAACAATATCCGATCAATAAGGAAGCTATACAGGGAATCAAACCTATTGTAGAAAAGTTGCTGACGCAAGGAGTGCTAGTTAAAACCAATAGTCCATGCAATTCACCCATATGGCCCATCAAGAAGTCCAATGCAACATGGAGACTTACAATAGACTATAGAGTAGCCAATAAACATCTTGATAAAATCACCCCTCTAGTGGCAGATCCATCTACAATTTGTAATGGCTTACCATTAGATTGTAAGATTTTTTCAGTAATTGATATGTCTAATGGATTCTTTTCTGTACCGTTGCACTCTGACAGCCAGCCATGGTTAGCTTTCACAGTTGACTATGAACAATACCAGTGGACACGATTGCCACAGGGATTTCAAAACTCCCCAACCATATACCATCAGGCTGTCAGACGTGATTTGTGTGACCCAGAATGTCCGGTAAAACAGTCCACTATGATCCAATATGTCGATGATATTTTGATTGCCTCAACAGATCACGAGGTACATCAAACTGAATTGGCAGCATTGTTGGACTATTTGCATAAAAGAGGACACAAATGCAGCTTTCACAAAGCTCAAATTGCTAAAAAGCAAGTCACATTTCTGGGTCAAACAATTGGTGCAGGAAATAGATCCATTACACAGGATCGAGCGCTTTCAGTCAAAACCATACCTCCGCCTACTACCATTAAAACACTCCGCTCATTTCTAGGAACAGCAGGTTACTGTAGACCGTGGATTGAAGAATATGCCTCGATTGCTCAGCCTCTCTATGACTTGTTGAAAGGCCATGGTAAAGATTCAGATTCTGTTTGTTTAGAAGAACTTCACCTCAAAGCATTCAATGATTTGAAGAGAGCACTATGTCAAGCACCAGCATTAGGAATTGCCCAATCTGATAGGCCCTTTGTGCTTTATGTCCATGAACACTTAGGTTTCATGACTGCATGTCTAATGCAAGATCATGGGGGCAGTTTACGCCCAATTCATTACTATTCTGGTAAACTTGACATAGTCGCTCAAGGTATGGGCCCATGCCTCAGAGCAGTACAGGCAGTTCATTTAGCGCTTCAGGCTTCATCAGGAATGGTGTTAGGACAGACTGTAAACGTAAGATGCCCTCACACAGTGTCCGCACTAATGAATCAAGCAAAAGTCACTTCTGTCACTTCCTCTCGTTGGGGAAATTGGTTAACGACCCTCACAGCCCCGAATATTGTTTTACAGCGTGCACCAGTTACGAACCCATCCTCATGTATGATGTCTGCAATGACTGAAGTTGTGTTAGAGGATGAAGGTGAAATGACTCATGATTGTGTTACGCTTACTTACGCAGCGACAAGTGAAATAGCAGAAACTCCCATAGAGAACTCAGAATTGGAGTTGTTTGTTGATGGTTCCGCTCAAGTTATTGAAGGTAACAGAAGAGCAGGATATGCAGTAACTTCCACCACTGAAGTAGTTGTTTCAGGTCGTCTTCCAGATCATTTTTCAGCTCAAGCTGCAGAACTAGTAGCCTTAACAAGAGCATGCACGCTAGCTTCAGGATCAGTTGCAAATATCTACACAGATTCCAGGTATGCTTTTGGGGTAATTCATGATTTTGGTGTCATTTGGGAAACCAGACAGTTTCTAACTTCTGCTGGATCCCCCATTAAGCATGCTGGATTAGTGAAAGATTTAATGTTTGCCATGAAACTTCCAAAGAAATTAGCAGTGATCAAAGTGAAAGCACATCTCACAACTAACACTGTGGAAGCTAAAGGTAATAATCTTGCAGATGTAGCAGCTAAACAGGCTTGTTCCTATGAGACTGTGCAAGTGTGCTCAGGTAGTGTAGCACAGAAGACAATTCTGCCTCCTGAATCAATCATTGATCTGTACAAAGACGCTCCTTTATATGAAGCATGGACATGGTTAGACAAAGGAGCCACAGTGGATTCATCCGGTTGCTGGACCAAAGGGGGGAAGTATGTTGCTCCCGAATCACTGTTGCCATATTTGGCTCAACAAATACACAATTTGGGTCACAGTGGTCCAGCAACGATGAATAACAGGTTCTCAAATCAATGGTGGAATCCAAAATTCAGAAATATAGCCACCGAAACAGCCAAGAGATGTGTTACATGTCAGAAAAATAATGATGTACCAGCAGCCACTACACCAGCAGCACATACCCCAGCTCCACCAGGACCATTTCGTCACCTGCAAGTTGATTACATATCGTTGCCTCGTTGTAAGGGAAAAACTGACGTTTTGGTAGTAATAGACAAGTTCTCAAGATGGGTAGAAGCTTATCCAACAGGGCGTGCTACAGCTACACATACTGCTAAATGTCTTGTCACTGATTTCATTCCCAGATGGGGATTACCAGACAGCATTGACTCAGATCAAGGTACACACTTCACAGGACAGGTAGTCAAGGAAGTGTCTAGAATGTTGAAGA
>NC_136883.1:38677000-38679500 GCF_949152265.1 Phoxinus phoxinus | reverse complement strand
AGCACTTTGGTCAATTACGATTGTTTTTAAATGTGCTATATAAATAAAACTGAACTGAACTGAATAATGTTATTTTCCAGCTAAAGTTAGTTTTGATTGATTCTCTTCCGTCGCAAGGATCATTAGTTATTAAATTAGGGGCCGCTAAGACGACACGTTCTCTCTACACAGACTTTACACTGAACCTGTGAGAAACACTGATGCTCACGTGCGCATCAAGAATTAACTCTATAGTTATGTGTGTTTGAATATATGTGCGCAGGTTTGTAATTATCTACAAACCAAGTCTAAACACACTACTTGTCTGGCCTATTAAAAAGAAGGGTTTCGATCAGGCAAGAGGAGCGACCCGCGTTGCTATCGGGAAGCTTTCCAGCGCGGGAAACGCACGCAGAGGTTGCTTTATTTCTCTTCGATACGCGAGTAACGTTGGTTTTACTGTGTTTCAAAGAACTAACATGCTGTATTTCGCTTGAATATACTTGCCTGCATTATAAGCGTGGAACATGAACTAGCACACTCCTAATAGCCTAGTGATTGCCATAACCCCTTAAAAGGCACAATATGTAATATTTTTGTAATAAAACATAAAAAAACCACTTTCACGGAGCGACATGTTTCATGCAGTTGTGTACATTATACCAAAAGGATTTGTAAATCCAGAGAAATTCCAGCTTTAAATAACTCGTCCCTTGTCATTGTCGCATATCAATGACGTAATATCCGCACTATCCTCGGTTTCCGCTTGTATAAATCATATATTCCTCATACGTAAGCCAGCTAGGAGGATCTATATCTATATCTATGATGTAGTATCTGTTGTGTCATGGTTTACAAATAACGATTATTGATTGGCACCGAACAGAAAATACAAATAAAACGTCTGGTGTCTGGTGACCAAGTCTGTGACAGTGAGAGTAAATACGGTATGTGTTGCACAAAAACATTTAGCCGTTACTTGCAAATACTGTGGTGTGGTTTTGTTCAAATGTACTAGGCTATTTGCACTATTGTTTTTAACGTGCAAAACTGCGCAGCATTAACCCACCAAATCATTTGACAATAGTCCCATCAGTAACGGCTAATATAGCATTACACCTCACGTCCCTAGCAGCTAATTCCTCACGATGACATCAAATAGTGTGATCAAACGTACAGGCGATACAAAGACTGCTTTATTACCTCATCCGTGAACATGACTCGTGAATTATACGAATTATACCACACATCTCTGCATGGTGAAAACTAGTGTTGTCAAAAGTACCGACTTCGGTACCAAGTCGGCACTGAAATTAAAAAAATGTGACGCTTTGAGCGCTGTTGAGCGGAATCATAAACACCTCTGATTGGCCATTGTGTTCAGGAGCTCATCGGATATGTCTGTGATTGGCTACAATGATCAACGGGAGCGTTTGAGAGCACACGGAAGTGTTTGAAAGTGTTTTGAAAGCAAAAGCAGGCGTCTATCAGCGCCAGTGGATCGATCCGCTGATAGACGCCTGCTTTCAAACGCTCCCGTGTGTACCTGTGTAATCGCTCGCTGAAGAGCGTTATTGATGTATATTTACAACATGTTTTTGAAGCGCTGATCATTGTAGCCAATCACAGACATATTTGATGAGCACGTGACAATGGCCGGCCATTCCGAGGTGTTAACGATTCCGCTCAACAGCGCTCAAAGCGTCACATTTTTTTAATTTCAGTACCGACTTGGTACCGAAGTCGGTACTTTTGACAACACTAGTGAAAACAGCATCTCCCATCGCTCCGTCATAGCCTCGCCTTTCTTATTGTTTTAAAAACAACCTCAGGTGCCGAAAAATGACATATTCTAGCTTTGGCACATTAGTAATATATTAGTTACTTGGATTATCATGTTATGGGAGCTGTTCATGAGGACTGTGTTTGTTTAGAGGAGCTAAATAACAATTAGCCATTCGACCTGAATTATCAGAGTAACAGAGTTTTGACACTTTCAAATATCAACAGCGTTTACCAGAAATCACTTACTGCACCTTTAATACATCATCTGTGTGACATCATCTGTGTGACATCATCTGTGTGACATCACCAATGCATCATATCACCTCTGGTGCCACAGTAACACACTGCACAGAGACACACACACACACACACACTAGAGGTGTGCGATATATCGTTTAGACGATAATATCCAAATTGTTGTCTGGACGATATGCAAAATTGGGATATCGAATATTTCATAATTTGTACAATCCGACCCCCCAAACATGAAAAGAGCTGAAGGAAGTTAAAGAGAAAACAAATAACACACACTATAACCTTCTAAATTATGATATGTAGCGATTTTAATACTGTATGGGGTTTGTTTGACTGTATTTTATGTTTGTTTTTTTTACAAAATCACGATCGTTCCTCAATTGCACGAGAGTATTGCTGCTACTAATTTGCAATGCAACTACGGAGTTCTTACCTGTGTGTTATGACGTTTCTTAGGTTGAAGCAACAATCCAAAAACGTT